>NW_009711939.1:0-51125 GCF_000703405.1 Apaloderma vittatum
AACTCACATATTCAAGATAAAAAGTACATTTAAAGAAATAGTAAAAGTATATTTACTACTCTGCCATAATGTTTTTATCATGATGCCCTGTTCTTCCACAATAATGTTTTGTCATTCCCATCAGAAAGAACAAATTTTTGTGGCTTTACGTTCTGGATTAAATCACATCTTATTTTTCCCACAGAGCATTCACTACATTTTCTGTAATAAATCAGCTTCTCTTCTTGCAAAAACTGACATTCCTGTTTACCACTCCTTTTTAATGCTAGCAATACATACATGCACGGGCTTATGTTTAACACCGCATTGACTAACAGCATTCTTCATGTCTGTAATGCTGTTTCAGTCTAAAAACGTTTCGTAAACAATTAAGACTCACAATATCTCTGTGACATAGACAAGACTTATATTCATTTAAAAGATGACGTAACTGAAGAACAGTGAGTTAATTGTCTGCCCAAGGTCACATAGCAAATCAGTAACAGAGCTAGGAACAGAATCCAGCAACACCAACTCATGCAGCACTCCCTCCCCAACAGGAGAAAACTCTTATGTGCAGCCTCAACATCAAAACAGGGTTTCCATTGCGGTCCAACTACTGCATGCTGGAGCTTTGTCTCCATTATCATTTTAACAGTCTCTAGCTGCTTCCTCTTCTTTTGCAGAAAAGAGTTTGAGGCAAAAGCTGACAATCCTGGGCTTTCTACAAAACCAGTACACATACACACAAAAAAAAAAAAAAAAAAGGGAAATGCAAGAAGTTGTCCTTATTTCCATTTATAAGATTAAGTACCTGCTTCTTGCCTTCAGCGAGAAGGCTCTGAGATGGCTCAAAAAAATGCCTTTACTTCCACGTAGTCAGTAGCAAACTGCAATGGAAAACCTCACAGTCTACGGTACTACAATTACTCTGCATGTCACCACTAGCTGGTGAGTTCTCCTCTCTCTCTCCTTTTTCTCATCCACTAGATCACATGGAAATATACCCTGCCTTTCGAAATTAAGTTACCATTGTCTGAAGTTTGGACTTTGGCATGTTAGACCACATACTCTGTATTCTGGACTGCACTGGAGTGAGACTGTTGCTACCTCATTGGAACATTTAACAGAAAGTTGGTATTCTAAAGCAGCAATGATGAGAAAAATCCAAATTGTATAGCACATACTTATCTGTGCTTTTGAAGGTAAGCTTCACAGAATGTTTCCCCAGGCAACCTCCATTTGTACATTAGTTTTATATTCCCTAACACACAATCTGCATTATAGTATTTAATATTACAGTTAATTGACTAATTAGAACATAATTAGAAAATTATGGCCTTAACTGGATTTCAAACCCTTCATAAAAATCAGAACCTTAAATCCCACATTGCTCCCCACCCGAGGCTGTTCTCACTTACCCAAAATAATTTGAATCACATGACCTTAGGCAGGGCAGGTGCTGCAGCATTATGCTATACTGGAAAAAGCTTTGCCTACAAGGGTAATGCATCCCCAAGTGCTATGCAGTGAGTGGCTTACCTTAGAATGATAGAATAATTTTGGTTGGAAAAGACATTTAAGATCAAGTCCAACCATCAACCCAGCCATACAAAGTCAGCTGCCAAACCATATCCCTAAGCATGACATCTACTCATCTTTTAAACTCCTCCAGGGATGGTGACTCAACTACCCTCCCAGGCAGCCTGTTCCAGTGCCTGACAACCCTTTTGGTGAAGCTGTGGCATCATGTGCCATAAACAGCTGGTTAACAGACCAGAGATCAGGTCAAGCAGCTGCCTTTGTACTTGGTATTGAAGTACAGAGACAGATCACTGCAGTCAATTAGTGAGACACATGATTATCGGGCTACATGAGACGGGAGCCAATTGCGTGAGTGTTGCTGCCTCCATGGGAGGCTCACAGGCTGTCTTCCAAGGTGGAAGTGGCTCTGAGCCACTTCAGAGTTGATATCAATTGCATGTTGAATAAAAATTCTGCTCCAGTCCATGATCTGACCCACTGATGGGTTTATTTGATAGCACCAGGCTCAGGAACATCTCACAAGGTATTTCTCTGTAAAAGAGTAAACTGGTAAATATTTTAAGTATCATATTCCAACAAGTTTTCATCCAAGAGTAGCCTAAGCTAATGTTCTAGGCGAGAATCCAGATACCATGCTTATGAACACATAAGGATAAGACAGGAGCAAGTGACTAAAATCAATAGCCTGTTTTCTGCCTCTCTCCTATATACAATGTACACTGCCACATCACAGAAAAATACCCCACATGACCCAACATGATTGCTCTTGACCAGTTTGTGTTCACTGTTAATTATTTTCTCATTCAGTCTGGTTTTGGGGTGATTTTTTTTTTTTTTTACACCTAATTTGACCGCTCCAGCATTCTTCTAGGAAACAGACTTTCCTAGAATTGGAAATTCCTCCTTCCCTCCCTTCCAAAGTATGCTCTTTACACCCTTTTATAGTCCTACAAATCTCACCAGCCTCCTATCAACTCTGCTAATGGCTCTTAGGTTGTTTCTGGTCACTCCTTTAGTCCTCAGTTATTTACTCTGGAAGCCCAGATAATGAAAAGCAACCTGGCTTCAGCATATCTTTTCCAATCTGTTTTCTTCTGTTCTGACCTGATTTGCTCCTCACTGAATCAATAGGCGAGTAATAGCAAGTTACCTAGTTTGTAGTGTCAAGTTTAGCAAATACAGCATTAATTTTCAGCAAAAAGAAAACAAGCATTAATTATTTCCTGATAATATAACCATCTTTACATTTCATGTTTAATAATTGGGTCAAGCGTCCATTTTGCTTGGTTTTTAATCTCAAGTTAAGCTCATTTAAAAAAAAAAAAAAAGTCACAATTTAACGAAATTGTTCCAATCTTTCTTACATTTTGAGAAAGTGACAGCTTGGGATATTCAGTGAATTCAGTAGGGAGCTCCTACATCTCCTGAATTCTTCTGTGTTGTCCAGTTTTAGCACTGCTAGTAACAGGACATAAGGTCTGTATTGAGTTCACAAGATGTAAGAAATTAGGTTTTCCAGGCCTGCTCTGTTCAAACTTTTCCTCATCTGACTTTTAAGTCATTTAGCTGTGACAGCAATTTCTCTAATTGGCCAGGTGTCTGTATCTAACTTGCTTTACATTTGTTTATCTTCATGTTGTGCAACCAGACTTTCACATCTACAGCAGTAACAGTAGTTATTCTAGTAGAATGAGATATTTGCAACTAAATAGTGACATAGTTCAGAGAAATATGGGCTGGGTAGAATATCAGAGGCCTTGAGAAGTGAAAATAGGATGCGGTGCATAGGAGTAGAGGCATGAGATAAGAGATGGGGCACA
Source organism: Apaloderma vittatum (assembly GCF_000703405.1). NCBI lineage: Eukaryota > Metazoa > Chordata > Aves > Trogoniformes > Trogonidae > Apaloderma > Apaloderma vittatum. The sequence goes on from NW_009711939.1 coordinate 3,345, forward strand.
AGCTTGGCACTGGAGACCCCACAGCTATAAACAATTCACTAATGGTCAGTTAAAGAAAAACATATACCTGGAGCAGGACAAAACTTGTTTCAAGAGTGACAGAAGACAAACTCACATACATAAAAAGGAACATCTAGGGTAAATTCAGATGAAACCTGGAGCTGCACATCAACAAAAGATAAACAAAAGCATATTAGGAAAGATCTATATGTGGCCCCAAGTGGAACCCAGGACAGGAAGAAGCAGCTATCACCACAAACATCATATTCCTCCCTGTGAAGGATCCCAGTTTTCAACAACTCATTGTACCACTTCCCCTTTTCTCCCTGCAGCAGATGAAACCTTAGGACCCAGAAGAGTATAAACATCAGGAAAATACATAGAAGTTAAGAAGCATGTGTTACAGTTTTAAATTTATTTTTACTATTACTGCAATTTTTTAAATATGCAAAAAATATATTGCATTTTAATGTATTCTTGTAACAATTAGACCTAGGCTAATAGTTATTAGATCAAGATTTCAGTTATACTAGCACTAAATTCTAGTTTTACTTTCATAATGTGTGCTTCCTCTTGCTTATAAAGAAGACTTTGAGCATAACACTTGTTAGTCATGCTTGCTACCATACTCTGAGTTTCCACTCTTAGAAGTCCAATAACTACTTCACTTTTTCCAAGGCTGGCTAGGTCTATTGTTTTATGGTTACTCTCCAACAGGCCTTTCACATTTTTAAATCAATTCCCCAGCAGTAGAACTCAAAGGTAGAAAAGTCTCTCTCCTAGTTCCACTCTCCACCTACTGCACCAAGGCTACTGACAATTCAGCTGAATAATAGTTTGGGGTTTTTTTTACCCCAACACATTCCTTCAGACATAGTTGTCAGGAAAACCCCACAAGGCCATGTACTATGAGAAAATTCTGCTGGCTGCTCAAACACAACAGAAGAAAAACTGATTTTCTATCCTTATGGTCAACAGTCAACTTCTCCCTTGACACTCCTATAACAGAATCTTGGATTTTCTTCCTTCCTTCTCTTGCCCAGAGACTTACACAGTAAGACTGTAACAATGTGTATTCTGAATCCAGGAATAAAAATTATCAGGGCCACATCAATACCATGAAATAGCTTACCAAAAACTATGCAATTTATTAGGTCAATTTAATCTAAATTTAAAAAGCTGCCTTGGCTTTATTATTTGACAACATTTTAACTGAAATACAATTTATTGGCTTCTCTAATTTTATACATTTTTACAGTTTTAACAGTTATCCGTAATATTAATTTTTGGCAATGAAGCATCCTATCCTGGGCCCACCTTTGGAACCCATAATTATTACCTGCCCTGCATCCCCCCCCTGCCCCTGCTGTGCTAGTGGTATCTTTCTTCCAGTTCTAATACTTAACTTTACCACCAACACCACTGCCACTAGCCCATGGACAGAACTTGTTAACTATTTTTTTAACTCCATAGTACAGCCTTGCCATTCACCATGTGTTTATCCTAAGCCAATATCATCATAAAGTCTCCCTGCCATGCAGGGAATTTTATTTTTTTTTTGGTACTGAACAGCTAAATTCAGTCTTACATCACAACTGAAGCTAGTTTGAACATTTTAACTAAGTCATTTTCATCTAAATGTCCCACAAATAAAACAAAAATGTATTCTGGATAAATTCTAAACCCAGTTTTACCAATGTTACTAAACAGAAAAAGTTTGAGGGAGCTGCAAATACCTTCTCTCACTATGCACTCCTGTATGTTCCCCAAGATCACCTGCTACAAAGTCCCTGCTCAAATTCAGTCTGACCAGTGATCAAAACACCAGCCCTAAATCAGGCGTAACAGGGAGCTGAATAAATGCAGAACAAAAATAAATTTCTAAACCTCAAAAGCTGCCAGATTTAATCAGAACTGAGTTTAGCAGAGACATCTGTTCTCTTCTTCTCAGCCTCCAGCACCCCATACACCACACCCCAAGTTCTACCATCCATTTTGGTCCTGCTAAACAAACCACAGTAAAATTCTCACTCTGGACAGCTAGGGCTGAAAAAACAGTAAAGCCTGAAATCTTTCTGGTAGAGGCACACAGATATGTTTCCACAGGCAAGTACCGTTAGTACCTACAAGTCATGAACTGACAATTTTGGAAGTTAAACAGCCTTATGCATAACATAGATAATCACTGCAAAACCACCAGCATCTGCTAAACTCGCCTTCTTAAAGGCATGATTTTTTTTTCAGAAGCGTGGTATCTGGATACTTTTGCTTGCTAATTTGGAGCATATACCTATATTTATGCTTTTCTGACTTACTGACAGTTTTGAAGTCCCTCAAAAGCTTTGGTGTTTGCTTTATTCTGTTAATTTTAGCCACATGTTTTTTCTCACCTTTCACTCAGCTTGTCAGCACTGGAATCTATGAACCCACTTTTGAAATTTGTTTCTTTCTAGGTACTGCAGATTCTAATCCATCTACACCACTGAAAGAAAGCAGCCCTTTTTCCCCAATGGAAGCACAACCAGTTTCCAGGAACAATCAACCCATTACTAGACAGGTGAATTCTAGAATGTCAGCATCCAAACTAGCATTACAGACAGAATAAATCAACATTAACGCTATTACACACTTTGTATAAGAGGGCTTATGAAAGTATTCTGGGGGTCATTGAAAATTACAGTTCTCTCCACCATCCTGGTGAAAAGTTACGCTTGTGAAGTTTTGCTTTAAAATATGGAGGGCAAAGTGGCAGGGTGGGGGTGATGGGGGAAATACATCAGCGTGCAAGAAACTCGAAGAAAGCAAACAGAGAAGCACAGTGATAAATAGGGAATTTTGTTTTCACCCCAGCAGAGATTTATCACTGTGAGTCTTATGACTTTGACAAATTTTACAATAATGGGTTGTATATACAAGCTACAATAACTGACAGAGAAAATATATTCCATCTGCTAGAGATGTCCCAGGAGGCTGACCTTCAGGGTCCAACAGCTTTCACATTTTTATAAATTTTTCCTCCATAATAAAAAACATAATGAAATAGCTATTCAGTATACGTTTCAGTGAATAGCTGTTATTTGAAGATGAAGCTCAAATGTATGTAAAATATTGCAGTTACACTCAAATGTTATTTGTTTTTCTTCTATTTGGATTGGTCTTTATGACCTGCCACTCACTCCTGCTATTGTAATTAACTCCCATCTTAATACTTAAGTGCCTTCCCATTAAAGACACCAAAGAGTTCATACATGTCTTGTCATCCTGATAACAGACTCAGCTGCAGGGGAGTTTGTACACAACAGTTTGCAAAAATATGGGTAAAGATCAATTTCGAATCTATAGAAAACAATTATGGCTAAGATCTCCGGTGAGAATGGAATCATCGAGGGTTTAAAATCACTAGATTAAAAAAAAACCAAAACAAACAAAAAACCATACAACTTGGTACAAAGGGCTTCTTCAATAGCAATATATATCCATGAAAATATATTGTACTAGAGTATCTTCAGCATCTCAGTTATTTTCCAGAACTGTTTTTCTTCGATGCATGTTTTCTTTAGCTGTTCCTTTTAAATTTCTTTATAAATAGGTTCCTCATTTTAAGAGGTTTGACTTCAAACAAGGAAACTATTATTGCAGAAGACTTTCAGCCTTTCTATTCCTGAAAGGATGGCCAAAAGTTCTTAGGATTACAGAGCACTGTCAGTCACACAAAAATCCCAAACATGGTACAGAATGAAATTAGGAACTGTTTTCCTTTTAGGTTGCCAAAAGTTTGTTTCAGGATTCCATTATTTACAGTATGTAAAGATTCAGTTCCTACATCATGTATCCAATGCATGTTTTATTACACATACACAAGCATCTCCAATACCTTAATGTTGACCAAATCTATAGGCTTTATAAAGGCTTCCCTTTTCTCAAACATTCTTCGTAGAGAAGATGAAGGCATTTTTTCCTAGCTTTAAAAGATAGGTCTCAAAAGCAAGTTTTGAGCAAGCCAAGAGAATGCTGGATGGCCATGGATACACAAAGAGGATAGCCTAAGAAAAACCTTATTTTCATTAAAGATAAAGAAAAAAGAAAAGGTGTGTTCCTACAATACAGTTCCTGAATTAAGGTAAATCCATTATCAATGAAATTTTAATTTAATTTCATTCTATTTATGCCTAGAACAAGAAATTGTCTTAGTGGGACTGTTACTCTGTTGTCTGCACTGTCAAGCTTTTGTTTCAGGTCTCCTACAGTCTCTCTCACTTCTGACTGAAGCAGCAGACTAGAAGAGCTGTTTTAAAGCAACAGCTCTGCTCCTCCCAGGTCAGGCCTATAAAAGTGATCTAATTCAAACTCAAAGTTTGCCATCATCTGTAAAACATCCAGCCCTTACAACCAATGAATAAAATATTCTACTCTAGCAACACTGAAATAGAAGCTGGCATGGCCCTTTTCAATTGCCTTTTTTATTATTATTTTTCTCTATCTTTTCTGCTCTCAGCTTTTTGAGAGGAAAAAAGGTACCCCAATTTACAGGCTTTAAGCCTAGTGCTTCTGCTTCCCAAGAACAGAAGCCTATTAATTCTCTTAAGGAGAAATTTACTGAGAGAAATCAGTTTTAAACTTTTGAGAAGTGTCAAGAATGTTCAGTCAATTGAGCAATCAAGTTAGCCAGCTACATTCCTGAAGCTTTGCTAAAGAAGGAATGAATCAGAAAATCAAATGAAGTGTGACTTACCCCTGACACTCACTAAGGCAAAATGTGAAAGAAAATGGAGAAAAAAGGTAAAACTTAATTGGTAAGGGAAAAAAATCCAAGAGTCTCTCAGGAAAAGAATAAATTAGACCAGCTTTAATGAAAGTACAAGAAAACATTTTCAGAAAAGGTAGAAAAGGTTCTTTCACTTTCCTCTGTTATCAAGCTGTCAGGCAGAAAAAGATACAGATTTGTCTTTTCAATCTCTCTCCTCTGATGCACAGAGCTTTGCTCCAACTAACTATGAACTTTTAAGGAACGTAGCTTTAGCAAATAAATGTGCACTAGCAGAGACAAATACAAATAACATAATTCAACTATTTTAAGTCACGCAGCACTTTGCTCCTTCTGTCCATCACCACCTGAATTACCACGACACTCAAAATCTGCTGTTACATGGTCAGCAAGAAAAACCACACGACTCTAATAAACATTGCTGAAAATGAACATAGCATTGTGTTAACAAATACGTTGTTAAAGCAGCAACTTTATTTAGAGATCACACTCTTCATCCTCTTTGCCAGAACCCTACAAAAGCACTAGAAATGCCAGAAAACAATTAAAATATCACCATTGCTGAAAAGCATTCTAACCTCAAAGTGACAGATACAGATAAAAGAGTACAAAACATAAGGAAGAATGTGAGGGGTAATTAAAACCTCCATCAGTGGAAGAAAGAAACTCTTCCACAATGACAGTTCATAGCTATCAGTTGCATGAAGGTCCTTCTGAGTCCTCGTGGGAGCCAGATGCTCCTACCCCTTACAGATGTGCCTCAGTATGTAACAGCTCTCAGATCTTTGAAGGAGCAATGACATTGGCAGCATCGACAATACAGTTTAGCAACTCTGTAAAGTCAGAGCAATCCAGTGAAATGCCTACCTTGGATTGCATTTGATACAAAAGACAATAGATAGTTCCTCTGGAGATAGTAATATTTAAAGTACTTTTTATTAAAGAAACCGTCATGTCAAAATCATCATTACATCCTCTTTAAGCTGAAATTGTGTGCCAGCTTCAGTATCGCTTAAGAGCAGCAATTTCACACAGAGTCGATATTCAAGTTTATCAAAAGACAGATGAAAACTTAGAGTCAAACCACCACATAACATATCTTTGATTAGGGCTGGCATCCTTGGATACCTCAGTTAACTTGGCAAGGCTTTGCATGCCTCAGCGTATGGAACATAACTGCTAGGAGTAAACAATCTCTCCTTGAGAAAAATATTTAGTGGGTCCAGAACAAGCACAAGTTTCCCAAACCCCAAAGTAATTCAACACAGAGGTAGAAAAAAATATACACAAAAAAAGGCCACCTTACTTGATAATAAACAATACTATTTCATACCCATATTTCCACTACAAACTTAATTAAAAAAAATAATAATTTTACAAGCAAAGTAGTATCTTAGCTTAGCAGGGAAATTCAGCCAGTTTCTAGGTTGAAGGACAACAGCCGCTTACAGCAACACACAATACTTTAAATGAAGGAAAACCCCCACACACACCCCTATAAAAACCTCTTTGTTGAAGTAGGTATAAAAATATTAAGTTTTTCTATCACAATTTATTTACATATTGTTTAAGAAATATGTAAAAACGTTAAGACATTTTTCCTATTTTATTTTCCTTCAAGTGAGCTAAAGCTTAAAGCTGGGGTAGACATGAGGATGCTTTCCATCCACCTCAGCTGTTTTGATGTTCACACCACATGAATCTAAAGATTTCCTTTGTGATCCCCATTTTTGTTACATAATTCGTTTTGGTTTGAGGACTTTTTATGTTACTGATTAGTTTAAAATTAGTTTTTCACAGAAATTTTCACTTTATCAGTTCAATTCACTTTAAAACTGTCTCTTAAAAATAACCTGGACACAAGCAAAAGTAAATTACCTCTTGGTTCATCAATGTAGAAAGACACATCTTTTTTGTCTTCTTGTTCATCAGTGTGATCATAAGTGATCTGTGGAACAGACAAGGCATTCTCTCCTGGGTTTATTACAGGTGCAGAGCCATTACCACAGCCTAGTTTCCCCTTCCTTTTATATCTTCTAGCCTGTGGTAATAGAAACGGGATATCAGAAGACACTTATCAAAAACAGAGGTACACACATGGACTTCACCATACAGTATTGCATTTGAGTGTTCTTTTTATTTATTTGAAGAATGCACGCAAATTCACTGAAAATGTTACACTGGTTAATGTTTTCAGAGTGGCTGATTCTCAGTTATCAACTTAAATCTCGCAAGAATTCGATTCTCAGGAGATGCACAGCACATTCTGAAAATCAAGTCTCAAGTAAAATTTCTCAGATTGGGTCCAAAACTCAAGGCACCCAAAATATGAATCACTTGATTATACAAACTGCTTGGCTATAATAATTTTCTAAAGCCCTAATTAAACATAACCAGAGACTTAAATTATGAGATAGGCACAGTGGAGCCTTTTCAACTAAAGAAAATTTCACCTTTTACAGAAAAGGATGAATTAGGCACATGAGAAGATACCTCCAAAGTTGAAATTCTTCTGATTTTAGAGCCAAAGAGGAAACTTAATAAACACCCTACAATTGGTACATAAGATTGAAAAATGAAGCTTTGCCTTCAGCTGGTTGCTAGCAAGGTTGGTTTCCATCTGCCTTTGTGACTAAAGTGACCAACATAACAGCCACTCACAGACTGACCACATGGCCTGTGCTGTCTGCCTCCTGGATGCCGTTACCACTTGTTCCTCACAACACTTTGGTTCCAGTCCCATCTGATTCTAGTACTCACACACCTCAAAACAGAGGCAAGAGGTATACTTTAGTTTGCCTCATGCTCCAGTAGCCTTGTGACAAGGAGCTGAGATCTAGGACTACTGTACTCAATTCTACAAAATAGCGGTCTCAGAGACCAGAGTAATTGGTTAGCAAAGACAAGCATCCCTAAGGAGAAGCAGTATTCACATACAGCAACACAAACAGCTGTAGGCTCAATATATTCACATTTCAATAATACATTAGGGAAATCCCTCTCGCTAGAGAAAACAGAGGCAAAATACTAAGGACACTGAAAACTGTTGATTTTTTTTCCAGCTCTCCTGCCATGAATTGCTTGCTGCTCAGCAACATACACTATCCAGCCTTACTTCAACTTTACCCTTTTCCTCCTGTTTTTTCTGTCTCTAGTTATGAAGTAGCTAGTCCCATGAGCAGAGTTTAACTTTGCCAACACTGAGTAGATCACAACGCTGTAACACCGAAACATATACACACACACAGATTGTGCTGATACAGCTTTTTACAAACATTGTGGGGATATCCAACTGCAATTCTCTGCCAGACAACAGCTGTCAGTGGGATTTCACAACCTCAAATCAGGCCTCTGACATCATTTTAGAAACTCTGGGTATCTGAGTTAGACCTGCTGCAGATCTGGACCTTTCTAGAAAAGGATGCCAAAGTCTAGGCAAGCTTGCCAATGAAACTACATACCTATGGTTAGGCAATCCTACCTGTGGGGACAAACGCTATACAATTTTACTGCAGCCACCACTCAGGAATTTGCCCAAATTTCTACACACATCCCCAGGTAAAAGCACCCTGGAGAGAATTACATGAGGAATAAAGGCATACATACTATTAGCCACATGTCAAATGTGAACACAAATATTTAAACTAACTTTCTCCTTTCATCTTGTATGAACTAGACAAAATGGTAAAGTGCCATCACTGCATTACCTGGCCCCTTTGAGAAGGCTGAAGAAATTTCAAAGGGAATTAAAAAAAAAAATCAGCACTTGTCTGACATTGGGGTAAATTTAAAATTAGAAGACATTTGTCCTTCAGGAATATTTTAAGGACAACTAATCCTGCTGTGTCGTGAGGACAACAAATGTCCCACCACAAATGCTTTTCTGCTCTCCAGATTCTTTGGAGACCTTAAAAAGCTTTTGGCAAGTTATCCCAATCAAATTAAAAGAAAGAATAGAGCTCTGCCAACTCTCCATTACCTGTTTTCTCAGACTAGGGCTAGATGGCGCTGGTGGTTTTTTTGGATTTTGCACTGGTGGTGTAACATAGATCTTCCATGTTGCTGTCGAGCTGTAGGATTTCTCTGCTGCATAGCATCTCCACAAAGTCTATAATAAAACGCAAACCCAGTAATTTCTGTGAATAAGCAGTCACTGTTGTCCTGCAGGACAGGCGAATCAGCTTTTGCTGCAAATCAAGCTGACAGTGAAATCTTAATTGATGCAAAGGTGCTGCAAAGGTTTCTGACCACAGTCAGTGTGTTATACCACACAACATTATGCCTAATGGAATACACTCTTCCCTCTGGATGACCGTGGTGAATGTATTTTGCACCAGGAAACACACGCTCTGCACAAACTGATGTTAAGTACACTTTTTGCAGTGTTTTTCTTAGGAAAGGGGGTCTATTCCCACCCCACAAAACCACACCAAAACCAAATAGCCTTTGTAAAAGTGAATCCCTGCAAGCATCATAGAACACTGCTGCTTCCTTTTTCCTGCAGTGTGCCACATTTTAGTATTTGAGCACCATGCTATTACATTCTTTATATTATCATATAGAATGCTATGCTGGTACATTTTTCTAAACTGAGGTGTGTATATAAATGTATCCATATACAAATTCATCACCACCATCCGATGGCAGATACACAGGACCTAAGAGAATATAGGAAGGATGTCAGGAATTAAAGATTATAACAAGGGTCTTTTTACTGTTTCACCAAATAAACTCATTGTATCCAGTTAGTGCCATTATACCTGTGAATATGAGGTTACTAAAGCCTCCTCTGCTCACTCGTAAGAGGAGGAATAGGTAATTACCTATCACAGCGTCTAGTAACTGTGTCTCTCACTGCTTTAACTACTAGGCTGCACTCCCTCTCTAATACTCTCCTATGCATTTTACTGTCATGGGCCTTACCTGAATTAGAGAAGCTGCAGCTGGGATTTGTCTGTTGAAATGCTTCTGACGTTGCTGCTGCTGTACTTTAAGGGCAAAACCAGACCCCAGAATACCCTAAATAAACCAAAATTACTAATCGGACTCCAAACTTCACATACCTACACCAAATGCTTAGCATATGAAACAAAAAGACATTTTATAAAATACATTCCTAGAAAAAGTTCTGAATTTTACAATGCCTGCAGTGAAAGGATTCTACTTATTTTAACAAATAAAACTGAAACTTAGCAGGTTAATATTGGCAGCATATAGCTTCAATAAAAAACATGTGTTTACTGCTGTGATCTACAGGTAACGTTAGTCACAGGCATTCATGGAGGCAGTCATGCTCCAAAGGCATACCTACACAACAGCAGGAGAAGCAAATGCCAGTGTCGCACGACTGATCCACAGCTATTCTTTGCACTTGTTTTTAATTCTTTGCAAAAAAATAACTCCACAACTAAAGTCAGAATCCAAGAAAACTGAGCAAAGAAGCAAAAGATATGCTTTATAATTTCAGCATTTCTGTTAGAACTAATAGCTACTGAAGAAATATTTTTGTTTTTTTCCAGCTGTTTTGATCTTGTTTTCTTTATTTCACTCCCATTCATTTATCTGAAGAGCCAAAAAGCCTAAATATGCTTTATAGTACCACATAGGAAAGCAGATGCAGTATTTCTCCTCACAGGACTCCAGACTGTTCTTATATAATCACAAAGGACCTTTCACCTCTAGCACTAATATGCTGATAAAAACCCCTCCCTTTTTACCTCACAGAACATTTTCAGTTCTCCAAGTGGTGAAAAAGCATCCTTACCTTCTTTCTAGGCCATATCTCTCTAAAATGACTGCAGTAAATACACAGCAGTTTCATTCATTTGTGCATGTGCACACAGACACACAAACATACACTTGAGGATGTCTGTGTGCACATCCTGAAGCAACACCCAACCTCATTATTTCCAATCCAAGGCACCAATTTAAAACTACCTAACTGTAAGGCTTTGTTAACTGTAAGGCTTTGTTAAAGTGATCCAAGTTCTACTTACCGCTGGTAGGGCAAAGAAAGATATAGCAAATACTGAAAAACAGGATGCTATTGTCTTCCCAATCCACGTCTGGGGAACTTTGTCTCCGTAACCAATTGTTGTGACCGTTACCTAGGCCAGAAACAAACATTTGATTCACTGCAATGCAGCACCTTATTTTTTTTCCCAAAAAAAGTAGAAAAAACGAAAGAAAAGAAAAGGTAGAGAAGTATCAAGAGATACATATGGATCAACAATGTTTGGATCTGTGCATAAGGAAACCACAGGAGTATGCTAAACATCACTGCAGGTTTATGCTGGTTTTAGGTTTTTCAGCGGGCACTCACGGCCACTGCTTTGAATGTAACAGAAGCCTGGATCCAGGATAACTGTTCTCACAGCTGGTAGCCAGCTACTTCCACCCTCCCAAAACAGCAAGGACTGGCCCTGAGGGCTTGAAACCACAGGCTTGCAGTTTTTCTGCTTTTGCTTTAAAAATACAGCTCCACAGGGCTGAGTAAAAAGCCTTGAAAACACTGACTCACAATCAATGCACGGACACCTGTCAAGCTCTGCAGTCAGTCAGAAACACTAGTGTGGGAGGGTGAACTAAAATACAGCTAACCCCACACTCAGCATTTTTGTGTTGGGTTTTTTTTTTGTCCCCCCACCCCACTCCTTTACAGTTTTCTGCCACTCAGAATTATGGTTAAACCACAAGATGGACCATATTAATGTACCTGGATCTGTTCATTGCTTATCAGGGTGCAACAGGTAGTCCCTAAGGGGTAGGGAGCCCAGAGTCAAGGGAAATAAAATAGCCAGGAGATCAATACCTCCCCGGTCAGGATTCAGTCCTACAGGATTCAAGCAAAACAGACACAGAAGGAGCAGCCAGGTCCAACCAAGAGCCCACATTATAAAAAAACAGCACTGGAGCAAGGCAGATCTGATATCGAGGCAAGAAGTTCATCCATCGGTCAGGGTTAGGATGAGGTCCAATAGTCAATACATAAGTCCAACACGGATGAGGCAATGCCAAAATATAAACCCTCAGGTTGAAGTCGGGATCAATTTACTGCATAGCCAGGCATCACTGCAGTCACGTTAGAAATGATCCCTCTTCTAGCAGAGTGTTGAGCTTAATAGAGCCCAAGGCTGTGGGTGGAGGCCACAGGTGATGCTGATCGGGGTCATTAGGTTAATTAGTGCCCTCAGGGCTGTGACAACAGCCTTCTCTCTCAGAAAGGCACATCCTCACACAGGTTTGGGATCATTAGGGGCTTGTTGTAGAGGGATTAAATCACTGTGAGTGTGCCAGGATATCCCTGAAAAGCTGTAGAGGCAAGGAGGGCCCAAGTGGGACAGAGACTTTAGGCGGTTCCCAATGAGCCCCAACAGGCTGGAAGAGAATCAGGAGCCCGGTGGTCAATAAAGAAGCAGTGCTGTGGGGGGAATCAGCGTCCAGGTGAAGGTTGCTCCACCAGAAGGGTTTGTAGTGTAACAAGGGCCAGCCGCTCCTCAACAGAAAGTGGCAATGGCTGACCAGCTCTCCTCCAGCACAGCGCAGGCAGGATATAAGCACCCAGGATGGAACCCAAATAGAGGCATTGGACTGAGGGTCCCAGGTGTGATTGGAGTCATTAAGGCTTTTAGCAAACTGACCCCTGACACTGCCACAAAATGGTATGAGAAGGATAGCCTGTATCCCTGAGAAGTGGAAAGCTTCTGGTAAGGAGAGGAAGAATTGTATCACCAATACTAACCACTGGGGAAATCTTTAAATAGAAAAAAATGTGTTTCTGTTTGGGAGCACCAGCCATAAACCCAGTACCATTCCCTTCACTTTGCCTTGAATAGTAGCAGAAACACAGCCAAAATGGACTTAAAAGAATACGTACATTTACACTGACTACAAAAGAGGATGTGGAAATATTGCCTTTTATGGGAAAAGTTGCTGACAAATACTTCAATATTATACAAAAGTAGGTTTCTCAGAAGAAACTATTGGCAATAAAGGCACAGGAAGAATATATTCCTCCTCTCAGAGTAGTTCTACAGAGAGCTGAAGGGAAGATTTGTGTGAAAAAATAAGCAGCTACCACCAAATTGAGTTTTTCCAAGTTGAAAAAAAAATTTTGTGTTTATTCATCATTAATTTCTCACTTGATGAAGTCAACTTTGTAGTATCTGTATCCTTTAATGAATATTCTTATTTTGAACTGCAAACTGCTCTCAGCAGCAGCTCTGCCCTGCCAGATGTTTGTCCAGATTTAATGCAGCTTGCCCATAAAGTGACTCAGGTGCTGTGGACTACCAGCAGTACAAACAGATGAGTTTGCCAGCCCCCAAAATTAAACCAGACCCCCCAAAATTCAGCTTTGAAATACAGTATGTGTTAGTGGGGAGTGGAGGAAGATAAAGCAGTGTTTCTTTAACAGCACTTGAGCTCCTCAGTGCACCCAGATGACCTCTTAAAGTCTGTGACTTTTCCTTCCTTTTCCTCTCTTTTTTCTTATGAAAGGCTTCTTGGTTTTTTGTGGTTATTTTTTGGGAGTTGGGTTGGGGTTTTTTTTGAGTTCTCCAGCACTCAGGACTTAAAAACAAACTGCAGTAATGTTGAGCTGCCTTAGTGTTACTATGGAAGACAGCATGAAAGCTGTAACCACAGAAAAGACGATTTTCCATCTCCACAGCAGGCATTTGGCTGGCAGATTCCTGCAGGTGTCTGAACATGTCTCAAAAGTTTCTCCCTGGCTACCCTAAGAGGGCTTCTTCTTGGTAATCTAATTAGTGCATTGAAGTATGTGGAAAGGATTATAAATAATGTAACTCTCTGGCTTTCTTTATCACACCAAAAATATTTTTCTACTAGTATATCCAAAAGTTATTATTTATCCGCTCAGACAATGTTTAATAACTAGGCTTTGGAAAACAGCACCTCCTTCATAACTCAGATTTGCTATGACACATTCCAGCTGGTATGCCCATGCTCTAACACGGGCTCTGAACACACATGTGCACACTTCAAAACAGGAAGAATTCTAATTCAGTAGAAGTCAATTGAGCTTCTTGCATGCTTTAAGATAGGAAGGTGTCCTGAAGTTTGAAGAGTCATAACTGCATACCTCAAAAAAAGTATTAAAGTGTTTCAAGCAGCTACTCTGGCATGGAAATATACCACTGGAAATTCTGAGCAACTGATCATGAGTACCTCTAACAGTTTACTGTTAGTTACAGTTTACTGGAGTGACTATTTAACTTCAGTTCAATGGTACAGAATAGTCCAGTTTGCAGCAAAACCAGTAAGCATTACCAACAGCAAGAGACAAGTACAGAAGGGCAACGGAAGAGAAGCCTTCTACATGCCTTTCTTCTTTCCTCAAGAAAACATACCCAGAAAGGACAGAAAAACTGCTGTGACATGGGTTGCAATTCTGGCAGACTGACAGTGCTGTTGGAAATGCATGTTCTAACATGCCCTTACTTCTGAAAGTGGCTTCATATAAAATACCACAAGCCTTTGATATCTCTTTGCAGTTTAATCTGTGTGCCTGCCAAATCCAGGTGAAACAACCTTGCATTTAACTGGAGTGGGTGAATGCAGTTAGCATTTAATTACAACTCTCATTCATTCTTTATTTTCCCTTTTCTTCATATTTAAACCTTTCAGGTCATTTGTATCAAGTTCCGCAAGCTTGCACTTTCTACTCAGAGCAAAACGTTACCCATAATACATTCTGTGGTTTTTGTCAGACACATAAGACTTTCAAATACTTGCTACAAAGATTTTTTTTTCCTGTGGTTCAGCTTTGAAAGGCAAAAGTGAAATCAAATTTCACTCCCTAGTAACTCCACATCTGTGTTTCTGTGTTACAGAAGATTTGAAAAGAAAAAGAAGCTGATTCACTTTGTCCTTTGTCACTGTTCCCAGCTGTGAACTGCACCTGCACCGTGACTCACTAATGCTGAGAAGGCCTAGACCTCTGAAAAGCTTAAACAACAATTTAGACAGTGTTCTTCGTGTGCCTCGCACAGCTAGAGAAAGACAAAGCTGATTTTATCTTGCTGCTACACAAAACAAGTTAAGTTTTGGAAAACAACAACAAAACCCATTGAACACTTTACAAGGCATATACATACCCTTTGAAAGACAGATTCCATGTCAACTATCTCAAAAAGGTAAAGAAATGCACATTTTAAACTCATCTGATAGTCTGCAAAAATGAACTGCTTTTAAATTCCTTAAGTCCAAAATATTAATAAAATATGCTCGTATGAACACATTCTGACTTTTTTGACCTTAGTTCTTTACTCTTTACTCAAAACAAGCCTGGATAATTAGAGCTAAAAAAAATTAAAATACGGTAAGGTAGAAAAAGTACACTGGCTTCACATGAAAGTTCTATTACATGCAGGAATAACCCATGAACGAATACACATGGGCAGAACTGGATGCTAAAAAACACAGATAGTTCCCAGTTCCCAAACTGATTGCTGAAAAGTGTTTGGTGTTGTTTTTTTTTTTTGTATTCCACTGTACCTTGCTCCCCTCAGTTGGATAAGTGGTTCTTCTTCCTTCCCATTCAGTTCTGAATTTGATTATTTCTGACCTTTTGCATTTACAGACCTACGAATTACTTTATGAGACACCAAGGACACTGTGCAGAGCAAACTTGAACTACCATCCTTTAGTGATTACATATTAAATTAAGACCTCCTTATTAGCAAACTATATGCTTTCCATTTCTTTCACTGGTGTCATTCTATTGCACATGGTACTACAAACCTCTTTGGAACTTCACTATGCTAGAAAAATATATGAGATATTTCTTATGGATTTAGCAAAACTGGCACAAACTTGTATGGGAGCCTCTAACTCTGCTGAACTTCCCACAAGCATCCCAGCTTTTAATTAGATGTACTTCACAGAGTACTCAGCTAGACCATTAGTAAAAGCAGAAACAGTAGCTGCGTTCCAGTGCATTCAGTCGTTTGAACACAGGTATTTGAGCTGAACTACTCAAGTAATAGCAGAATAAGTGAGCCTGCATAGTGGTTTGTTTTCTTAAAGTACACATGGGGTATCTTTCATAACTTCAATTACACCCTAATTGTTTTACTTTTGCTTTTAAAACAGCACAGTCTGTGCTTCTGGGATATTTTTTTTCCCCTCTACTAGCCAGATGTTATTTCATATATTTCCTCAAATAAAACCATGAGGTTTTATCTTCTGAAAACTTTATAATCTGTCTATTGAGGACTTTAACAAGTGATTGTTGTATGGGCTAGACCACAGTTTCATTTCTTTACAGCATACTAAATAATCAAGTCCATCTGGCCATTTAATGGATTTTTCTTTTTTACTAGATTCTTCTTGGTTTTTAGTGTTTTGCACAGTCATAGGTGATACTCTATAAATGAAATGAATACCTGACAACTTAATGACAGGAATTTAATGTTTAAAAGATTTTCATATAGAAACACTTAAAAAGTGGTAACTCAGGCTACATATAATATAATTTACATTTCTATATACTTCATTGAAGTAGAGGCTTAATTTAAGGATTAGAAACATACATGTATTAGGAACTTTTTATCTGCCTCCCCAGACTTACTAGTTTATTTGGATGCAGACGAAGAATTGGTTTATGGCCCAATAACCATATTGGCACTTTTCAAATCTCTTATCTAAGAACAAGTCCAGTTTACTGTGTTTCAAATCACTGTCAAAATGTATCCTTCTCTCTCTGGAAGTTGGTGACTTTGCATCCGTTCTAGTCCCCTCATTTTTCTCTGTCACTGGTACCGATGTCATGGATTTTCCCTGGGTTTGTTATAAAGAGACAGTCAGCTCATAAAATATATGAGGTTCTCTGATGGGGAGATGAGACTACAAGAGAAGAGGTGGTTCGTGCAGCAGCTAATAAGGAAGGAAAGAATGAGTCACAGTGAGAAACATGACGAGAAGAGGCATATGAAGGGTGTGTAGAAAAAAATCTGGTCTCTTACTCTGTTCATAGCTGTCTACTCATTTTTCAGCTGATTCTGGGCATGCATACAATAATTATCACAATGCTCTCAAAATCCCAGTTTTCCTCTTAATAATATTTTTTTCTTTATTTCACAAAAGGTCTTACACTGACCCCAAAGTAGTCAGTGAATCTGTGAAGTTTTGCCAGCTGCTTTTAATGGAGCTTTTAATTTACTGTGCCTCATGGAATTATTGAAAAAAGCCAGGAACCTGTAACCTTCATCATGGTCTGCATTATTACTGAGTGAGCTTTACACAGAAAGATCCAAAAAATTAAGAGTCATTAATCCAAATTCCACAAACAGAATATACTTTTAAAGTTATGTACCTTTTGCAGGTAACTAAGTAGAATTTAAAAGAAGTGTTACAGCTTTGGAAAGGTGTTTATACACTTTATGAAATGTGGATTTAAATGTGGACTTCTGTATTTGTAAACATTTGATGTCCTTTGCTAATGACCTGATATCATGCTTTCCCAAGAAGGTTTAATACCAAAATAATTTAAATGCATTTAATTTTTTGTATATTTTTATAAGGTTGTCAAGCTTCACTATAAAAAAAAATGTTCTGTGAAGAAAGAAATGACAGATTTTTTGAAAAGGTCACAACTTCAACAGAAAATCTTGTGCATTAAGTTTGCACACACAGTATTTTGGTAAAGACTTACCACACCCCACCAAAGGGCATCAGCGTAGCTGGAGAAACCTGTCTTTCCATCCTCATCGACTGCATCCTTCTCAGCAAGATAAACAAAATAGGATGAAAAAATTAATCCCAAGAATCCAATGTATAATGTGGTTATGAGTTCCTATTAAAAGAGAAAGCAAAAAAGGGTTACATCATGTATATTCTATCATTGTAAAACATTGTAAATAACTGGGGGTATTTTGCATCATGGTAGAAAAATTAGTAAGTTATATTTCAGGTGTGAAATTCACTTCCAATAAAACAGGTAGTTCAGTGACTTGGTTTCTATTTATATCAGACTAAAGAATTCATGAAGCCATCATGTATACAAGATCATCTTGACAGCTAAATGTTGGTTGGGACATTTCTCCTGTTTTATGTCTTGTGAAAGGGAATCATTTAAAAGATGTGCAGTTGAGATGCTTAGGAATATGGTTTAGTGCGGGGCTTGGCAGTGTTAATGGTTGGACAATGATCTTAAAAGACTTTTCCAACCGAAGTGATTGTATGATTCTATGATTCTATTCCATTTAAATTTACACTCAAAATACTAAATGTTAATACATTTTAAATATAGTAAAACAGCTTTAGAAACGCACATTATGAACAGTACAATAAAATAACAGTTACAAAATAACAACTGTGTCTTGTGATTATGACCATATCTAAGCAAGAAACTTGTGTATCTTATATTTAGATTGCTTAAGACTGAATATTGATGCCTTAACAGTTACATGTGAAGATAAAATAAAATCTTAAGATAAAATATGTCAGGTAGGTGTAACCTGCGCTTCACCCCTGAAATACAAAGACTGTTTAAGGCTAGGCACTTTATTAGAAGGAACTTTTGTTAGGGCAGGATACAGTTCTTGCGAAGGTACCAGCTTGTCTACAGGATTTTTGATAGGAAAGTTGTATCAGAATGGATGTGACTTAGATACAAGATTGCTATAGTCTTCAAGAAAAATGTCCTTGTGTATTTAAACAAGCCAAAATGTGTGGTGTCACAGATGCAAAAATGTGTAAAGCTTATAAAAGCAATGGTACATCATAATCAAATGACATATTCACCTATTCCTCAGGAAAATCCAATGCCTAGTTATGAGGGAAAACAGTTTATTTTAATTACTTAAAGTTTACAATGCTTCAATAGTTAATACATATTATTCCTTTATTTTCTTTGCACATTTTTAGCTACTTTTATTTTGAAACATAGTCTTGCTACATCTTCATTGGCATCTTGCTTAAATTACTGACAGAGTTACTTTTATTTCCTTGGATCCAAACCAATATGGGAATTAAAATAGTCCCATAACATAGATTTAATATAAAAACCTGCCTAAGAAAGATTGCCTCAACTTATAAAGTACATTGGATATTTTTGTAACACTACCCATGTTTCTTAAACTGTTTGTGATGGAAGGTTCAGGTTTTACCATCAAACTTCATTCAGATTTTTTTTTTCATTTCTTTCTTTTCATTTCCTTATAAGAGCTTTCTAGGAAAATGTAGCCCTGATAGTTAGCAAGTGCATTCAACATCAGGAACTCCATATACTCTTCCTTCTGCTACAGCACTAATTAAAATTCAGGTTCTGCAAGTTTTTAAGCAATCTTGGAACAAAGCAAAGTAGGTGTTTTTTTTAATATAATCATTAACTAATGACTTAAATAACAAATTTTTCTAATATTCAATTTTGCCCACAGGTAAGGCTTTTAATCTAATCCTTAACTTTTTGCAGGCATGTCTGCTAAACAAGGCAGCTGAAAGAGGAAATAAAACGAGATTTCAATAGTTCGGATTTCTATGCTGGTCACCATTCTCTTCTCAACTTTTTCTCTAATGGTAACGATACATCGTGTAGATGTAGATATGACTTCATTGCTCTGAAACATTCCTTGCATTTACATTTATAGTTGATTATTTGCATTTCTTCCAACTTTTTGGTTTGCCTACACATTGTTTTTTCACTGCAAGATAAAACTGACACCTGACACTGTAAGTTCAGTGATCCATAAAAACTACAACAGAAATGGAGACGAATTCTTGTTGCCTGCTTACAAAGGAAACACTCTGCTTTTATCTCTAGTAGATTTGTAACTTCCTTCCACATCAATAGAAATATTTTAGTTACACTAGGCATGTTGCTTACACCTCAGATATTAACAGATTTTACACATTATCGAGGAATGGCCATCACTGCTTTCTTTTGATTTAGTCTCAGAGGACAGAATTAGAGAGTGGATGTTAACTGGAATAATTCCACGTTCAGTGTTGACTTTTTGAGAAGCAGGCAGAAAGATACACTTTTCAGAAGTGCTCTGCATAGTCTTATGAATTCCTTTTAAAGTGGTTGAAATATTAACAAAATTAACAGAACTGCTCAGCTTATTTCACCATTGGTAGCTCTCTGCTCCAGTCCTATTCATCTAAAGACTGAACTCACATAATGCACAGATGAAAATGTAATGACTTAGACTTATTCTAAATGTTATTCCCTGTTATATATGTATAGAGAGACTACATGCTAATATTTAATTCTTAAGAGAAATGGCAGCAATATACTGCATACTGCATTTAAGAGAGAGGGCAGATAAATAATACATGCTTCAAGACATATGGATAGACTGGTGCCTACCAATGACAAACAGTATGAACTGATACATGTTCTGAAAGCGAAGTGCATTTTGCAGGAATCAGGTCTTAAAACTTTACGTTTATATGATTTTTTTAATAGACGAGCTTAAGAATAAAAAGTGCTGCCTAATACAAATTACTTTTCATTGGGGACTTTCAGATATGTATATGCAAAGCAAACAGCAAGAACAAAAAACAAATACGCACAAAGCTAAATTTGAGTATTGAGAGACTTGAGTCAACACATTTTTTCAACTCAGATATTTGTATTTTCAGTTATGATAAGGACAACACAATACAAAATTCAATGCTTAGGAAAAATACCGGAAAATCCCAAATTCACAACTCATCAGAACTCCCTCCTCAAAGCAGTAGAAGACCTCACAAAGCAAGGTAAGGCATAAGTAAAACTAATTGAGAGGCTTACAAGCTGGAGCTGGGTTGGCTAACTCAGTTTTTCAGTAAGTTGCATGATTTTTCCATGTCTTTCCATCATCACATGTGATATTAACTCATGTTTTGTTGCTTTTGGCAAGAAATGCTTGTATAAGCTCAACCTGCTGAAAATAGAAGAACATCCTAGCCAAATCAGGCCTGAGTGAGCTAATACAGCTATATGCAAAATTCCAAAACACATGGAAATCATTGGTGACAAATTTAGTAAGCTCTTCTGGGCCACAGAGATCCAAGTGCTTGCTATTTTCACAGGTCACAAAGACATGAATTTATTTTCTCACATTGTTTAAGGGTTTAGGGTCCCATTTTTTCCTGAAAGAGTACCAAACTCAACAGATAAATCAGGACCTTGTACTCTGCCTGTAAAGAAAAATCAGCTGAGGTGTTTTTGTTTGGGTTTTTTCTTTTTTAAACAAACATTTATTTAAGAGACTGGACAGGAATAAAGGTTCCATTTTCCCTTCCGTTCAGTGCCATGCTAGGGTTTCAGCTACATTTGTCCAATGTCAATACAGAACTGTGTGGGGTTTGGTGCGTTTTTTTGTTTTTATTAATGTGTTAGTGGGTGATCTGCTTTGACAGGCACTACAGATCTGTAGAGTTTTATGTATCATCATAATCACTTCTTTGGATTAGCAGAATTTCAGGTGCGTTTATTTACAAATTCCCTTCTCCAAGGGTATTTTTTTTCCTTTTAAATCATTGAACTTATTTATGTTTGTGGTATTTAAGACTTAAGTGTTGTATTTTGGAGATCGTATTTCCAAATTTTTGACTAAAACACTGAACACCCACAGGAACAACTTCTCTCAAACACCTCTGTCAGTAAGGTTAGCAAATGTTGAGGAAATGTACTTGGATATAAGCTCTGCCATAAGTAGATAGGCAATGCAACCATAGTAAATGAAGACCACACAGACTCAGAGTATTAAAGTCATCCTGCTGCACAGGATCAAAGCAGGCTTTATCCTAGAGCACCTTAGTGTGCCTCAATGCTGCACAGCCACCGTGACATAAAATTTCCTACACTACTAGGGGAAAAAGTAAAGGGAAGAAAAGTGGCTTTTAGTATTAGATTAATCTTTTGGACTAAGTATCACCCATTCTCTGCCTCAGAACATGAGTTTTCTAAATAGCAAATAAATGTCTACACGGAAATATCTATTTGTCAGTATCTGGAGAGCAAATCTCCACTCATAAAAAGTAGATTAAAGAACCACCCTTACAAGTCTGATGTAAAGATTCATAGCACAGTATTAGCCCTCCACAGTATGGTATGACAAGCAAGGTTTAAAGGCTAAAGTTTATTATGCTCATAAAGCTAAGTCAACTTTTCATCAAGAGATTTCATGAAGCCCCAAAAAGAAGCCTTCATCTATAATTTTTTTTAAGTCTGCACTAAGCATTTAAGCTCTTCCTGAGTAACGAGCTTTCACACACAGTATGTGTTTCAAAGCTTTAAGGCATATACAACTATTAACAGCCAAATTCACCTCTGTGAATGCTCTCTTGAAAAAGTAGATTTATTTGCATACTATCATAATAGAATTAGTACTTTTATGTATAGAATGAATTAGAAAACTCCTTATTCAGGCAGTAAAACCAGAATAATTTAAATAATTGACTTGTTCTATCAAGGCTTTTCTGCTTGTATTTGTCTTTCCACAGAACAACCGAGCTAGGAATACATCTATGAAGACAGTGGGCAGTATTTGCAATATGAAAAGTGGCCCACTCAAGTGCATTTATTAAATTACATAACACCAAAGAGTACAGCAGTTAATTTAAAAAATGATACTGATGCTGATACTCTGTTAGCTACTGACCTAAGTTAAGAATAGTGTTCCCATTTTAAAAGTAGAAAGAAACTTGATAGACTTCTAAACTATTTTCTCTCTTGCTACAGTAACTGGTCATTTAAACAAGTCTATAGTTTGAAGTTTACGAAAAGAATATAGTGAAGTAAACAAAATGGTGGGGATCTCTAAAGATCTAATACCTGACGATGTATGAAAACAACCGATCCTAACAGTCGCCAGGTGCCACCCTGTCGATCTACATGAAGCATGCGAAGTATCTGGAGAAACCGTATTCCCCTGTAAGAAAAATAAGACATTAAATAAAATTAATGATTGCGAACAATACTGCTCTAACTATATACAGTTGACTACATTCACTAACATACTGCTATACTAGAGAACTGTGATAGCATTGCCCCTGGCTAGGATTGCATCTTAGACTTGATGCATCTCAGTAGACAGTATGTTTAGATCACGTTTCATTATATTCAAATATATTCAGAAATACTGCCTAGGATGGCAATTAGTTAAACAAAAAGATTTTAAAAAGTCTAAAATATGTGCTTTCAGACTCAGAGGAACCTTGCATATTTTACTTGATTATGATTCTCAAATTCTTCCTTTCCAAATAAAAACACTGCTTCAAGTTTTGCTAACATAAGTAGGAGCAAACTTTTTCTCCATTTGCCAAAAGCAGAATGTAAACCAAAGATGGTATTACTGAAGTCCTTTTTGTGTAATTTATAGAAATCATCTAACTGAGAATAGATAAAATGTGATTTTAGGATAATAACTTACACACCAAATATCATCAATTAAAGAAAAATCAGTATCCATATGGTTCTTCAGCAGAATTTTATTAAATGGAATATTTCATTCTAGTCACCAGTTCAACAATGAGCTTTGTTTGCCCACATTCATCTTAGTGTCTTATCACTGAAATAAAATATTGAAGAGCAAAAATTATGAATGTTGAATTAATCTATCTGAAAATTTTTAACTACAAGTATTATTAGTTCTTTCTAGCTACCCTTAAAATGTTGCTGCTGCTCTTTTTGGGTTTTGGGGTTTTTTTAACTCAATCTTTTTACTTTGGTTTGGCTGTGGCTGCATTTTCCTGGGTTACACTAAGAGGGAGGAAACAGCATGGTGCATCCTTCAGTCACTGGTGTTACTCAGACTGGGAAAGCATCCTTTCTTCTGAAAGAGCCAACTTTTCCTTTAACCAGAAAGCAGGTTTTCTGAGCTTCCACAGCTGACAAACAATCAAATGCTTGTCATTTTTTTTTGGAAAGCACAAAATAATCCTATCAAATCCTGTATGAGTGACTGGGTACAGGAACATGTTTTGTTATTTCTTTGATATGCTAGAGCAATAATAATTTTAGTCAGCTGCAAGCTTTAAAATATCCACTTAAAACTTGTTAATTAAAACATGAGTTCAAGAAGAATGACAAGAGTATCATATATGTGAGCACAAATAGACTTACACGATGTAATAGATTATCAGTTATTTATATCAGGATGGGAGAGACATACATGTAGCTCCCTTGTACAGTTATTAGACACACCTCTTGATGCCCTGACCTAATGGCAGTTGTTGATTTTCCTGCCTCTGCTTTATCTGAGGTAGTTATGGCTATGTTAGTGCCAAGCACTGTCATGCCTGTTGTAGGCTGGCAATTTTTACAAATGAAGATTTATAAAACAAGATAGCGAACAAGAAACTCCAACTGCACAACCCATTTCCTCTTAAAAGGGAAAAGAGATTGGTTGGAAAGAAGATAATTTTTATCAATTTGCTTAAAACAGTAAGGACAGAAGGATGTAAGACTCGACTGTGAACCCTGCAGTGCTACTAGGTTTCAGTCACACTGGTTGCTGCAGGGATCAAAATGTCAGCCTGTCATACCTTGTCGTTCTGGAGCTTGCAACTTCATTCTACAAGAAAATAATCTAACACGCATGCACCCACGTTTTCTGGGATTGCTGGGATTAAAGGGAGGTCCAAAGCAGACCAGAACAGTATACCTTAAAAATAACTACTGCAAAGGCAAGGATATGAGTGAGATTCACTCCTTAATTCAAAAACAGCCACCCACATCACAGTTCTGAGGAAACTTGATGGGACTCAGACTTGCCTGACTCAGATAGTTTTTCAGTGGGGCATCAGTAACACTGCAGAGATGTGGGTTAAGCTTCTCTGGCAGAATGCATTCTCAGTGGTAGGACAGTGATTCAATATTTTAACATAAGAAAGGCTGCACTGAGCCCAAAGCCACCTGGCTTCACCTATAAACACAGTGCAAGCCTTTTCATTAAAATCCTTCCTACACTTCTAGTTAAACAAAATCTTTGGAATGTTCACATTCACCTTTCTCTTCAGCTGTATGATCTGATAAATCACATTCATGGCACCTGTGTGAGTCTTTATCGTCACGCAAGGATTAATGTTCTATGGTAATAGTTACCTTAAAAATACTTTAAACATGTAGCTCCCTCCAGTGATTGTCTATCACAACGAGACAGTTGTGACAGAGGCTTGTAACAGAACAGGTAGCATATCTTGCAAGTTAAGTTAGAAGGAGTGGGAAGTGCACCTACTCTGCTTATCATTCCTTTCCTCTGTTTACCCACTTTACTTCCCAAAAAGAGCTTGCAGTACTTGATGCAAGCTGAACAAACACTGTAGACATCATATATTTCTGGTTCATGTATGGTACGAGTTACTTATGCCAAACAAATCCACCAAAACATAATTACTCTTTAAACAAAGTAATTATTCATTCTCAAAAAGTACCTAGTTAAGTGCTGTATGGATTACTTCTTAAATAAACCAATGTTCTGTAATACTCTTTTGTCTCAGAAAGAGAGCTGTTTGATGTTTAATATAGGACATAATGTTTCTTTAGCTTTTTCCTCTTGGCTACAGCATTCACACCATTCTTCATATATCTTGTTTCTACACTCTTGTTTCTCAATCAGTGACCAAGTACAATAACACACAGTCTTCCACTGTCCAGTGTTTCAATACAATAACTTCTCCTATATTAGGAAAACTACGTATACATCTAATCTGAAAATTGTGGAATTAGATATAAATATAACATCTGTGTTTTTGAAGAGCTATAGTCATGAGAAGAACGTACCTTATTGCAGAGGTAGCAAACACCTGTCCATTAGATCCTATGCTCAGAACAATAATTGAGGCTAATACTACAATTAGATCTGTGTAAAAAAAAGAAAAAAAAGCATTAGATATTAGCTCTCGGCATTGGAACACGTAACAAATACAGACTGAGGAAAGAATTTTTTAAAAAGAAATTAAGTAAGTTAGCTGAAATTTGGTGGGCAGCAAGTTAAGGTAATAGTTTCATATCAGAAAAACAATGACAATAATTCCTTCCGTGATGAATTTAATAATGGAAATTTTAAAGATCCTGACGAATCAGGCAACTTGCCACAAACCCAAGAAAATATGTACACCCTAGAAATGAATCCATGTTTTGGCTCAAGGCTCTTGATTTAAGAGGGAAAGCAAGAGTTTTCTTCAATCAATAACAAAATGCATAAAGTCAAGTACCATATGCACAATTCACACACATATGCTTAGTTTAAAAATTGTGTTAAAGCTGTAAAGCCAAGCTTTCAAAGTTTAGGGAACTGTCAAAACAAAGGTTGCCTAAAAAAAAGAATCAGGATTGTTGGTTTGCTTTGTGATAGTCTTTAATTGTATGAAAAAGTAATTATTTCCAGAGTACCATTTTTTCCACAACTTTTTTCAACAGTTTACACAGTTCCAGCATTACACAACACAAATGATGGATTGTGTTCACAGTGCCAGCATCCTTTATTTTCTCTTATCCTAGTCCAATGAATAGGTCTATTGCTTTCAATTATTGAACCATACTCTAACATTATTCTGAGAAGACTGTTTTCTAATTTCCTCATGGGCACTTTGGTGGTAATCCTCTTTAGAGCATCAAAGACTTCACTTTTAAATTCTAACCAGAAAATAAAGGATAGTATTATAAATCTGTAGCAAATGTAGACAGAATGAGGAAAAGTTTCGGTAAATTTTCCTCGGCAGTTTTAAACAGGCAGTACTTTATTCTTCAGAGCACTTGACGTTACATTGCACTTCAAATAAAACAGTGCCTGCTGACTTCACTTGCAGCTGTGAGAGCTCAGAACCTCTGTAACCTGACTTCAAAGTCTTCATTTGGACATCCAGAAAATGAGGCACACTTGTGAAAACTGATTTAAATGACTACAAGAGAGTTTCCGTGTGATGCCTAGGCAAGATGCAGGACAGAATCCAACTTCAGAGGCAACAATAGATGCCTTCATCAAGGGTAACTATTTTCCCTCTCCTTTAAAAATTCTCCTGCCTCGTTCACAACACTGTAGTTGCTGCAACAAATATTGCAGCAATTCTACAACCAACAGTATTCTTTGCTCTCTGACTTGGATTAATTTCCAGTATCAGACTGATTTTTGCTCTAAATCCAGGATTTCTCCCCAGGGGATAGCACTCAATCAGTTTAAAGATTGTACTAAAATAAATGTATAATTCTGAAAATTACTATAGGGAGAGAGAAGGCTACAGAAAGAGCTTCCGTATTGGGATAATCTTAACTTTTGAGTATCTGAGCTTCCAAATTATTTATGCTGTTTATATGTCATGTATGTGTGTGAACATATATCTGTAAACACTCAGAATTCAGGGAGGGTTTTCCGCCCTTCACATCATAATGCCGATCCTTGTCCTTAAGCAAATGATGCACTTTATGTCCTTATGAAATTATCAGACATACACATATCCGTCCTATGACTGGCACTGATGTGATATTTGGGAAGTGAGTTTCAATCAGGTAGTGACAGTAACATAGATTTTTCATTTTTACTTTCCACTTTTCTGAAA
Source organism: Apaloderma vittatum (assembly GCF_000703405.1). Taxonomy (NCBI): domain Eukaryota; kingdom Metazoa; phylum Chordata; class Aves; order Trogoniformes; family Trogonidae; genus Apaloderma; species Apaloderma vittatum. The sequence continues at coordinate 30,622 of NW_009711939.1, forward strand.
GTGTGTTCTACACGGTAGAGATATTTCATTTTTCCTTAAACATTTTGCATGAAGTGCCTCCACCAGACTCAAACTGAAGCAGACACTTGGCGTGGAAAATATCAGGATAAAGAGCTAACATTTGTTTAAATAACTTTTCAGCTCTAACAAAGATCAGTATTTAGATTAGCATGAGACTGGTATTTATGTTAGTTTTTAAAGAAAAAAGTGTCAGGAAGCCTTGACAATTTTATAAGTTGAATTCCAGTAATTTATAGACAGCAATATGTGGATATCCTTCTCATTCTACTTACTTACACGTTCACAAACATGTCTGTGTATACACAAGGCGTAGAGACAAAAATGACATAGCAACTTCTATGTAATATGTGCACAGTACATGCAGATGAGAGACCTACATAATTCACATGCCCTGAAGTTTAGCATGTGTAGTACAGCTTTGAAAGCTTCATCCACTGCTAGTCCACTGTCTCTGTGGTTTACTCTTATGTTCTGAATAACTGAGAAATCATAACAGCTGCCATTTTTTTCTAAAAAGTCAGTCAATGAAATACCGCTCAGTTAACCCTAAACTTCAGCACAGCAGACAGTAACACTACTCATGCAGCTTAGCTGAGTATTGTTTTTTTTGAGAAAATTGCTGACTTCTATCTAATATTCTCAGTAGTTTACTTTCTAGTATGGAATTCTCACCTTTTTGATTGAAAGCAATTAATCCTTTTTAAATTTAAAACAGTAAAAATAGATGCATTGTTTTTATTTTTAGTTGCTGCAGTATTTTGCATAAGCTAGATAGCCCTCAGCTTGCAGGTGTGTTTTTAGTAGTCTGGAGATAGTGTGGCATCCATAAGGACTTAATTAAACAGATTATATGCATATATTTGAATTATATTTACATCACATTATTTTTTTGCTGAACTTTTTTGTTCTGTTGGCACTTCATAAATTAGGTTTATATAAAGTAACTGAAGCCTTACATACCAAGTGCTGATGCTTTTTTATAGCTGTACACATAAACAATTAAAGATGCTCATAAATAAAATCCTGTTGCCCTTTGCTTAAGCACAGTATGAGATGGACACAGACATATGGACTCAGGTCTTTTTACCAGTAACTTATGTCCCCCTTACACCCTTCAAACTGCATGCTGTCAAAACCAGGAGGCACAAAACTTAATTCAAAACTAGCTCTTTGTGACGCTTTTTGAAATGAAAACAAAAGGAAAAAAGAGGTTGTGAAAAGACATTCTCTTGATTTTTCCTGTGCTGCATATCTGCCCTTCATAAAATTCTAATTAGGCTGAAATTAACAGAAGCATTTAGCTCCTAATCTAACCCTACTTTAATATCAAGTAATGAAAGTGTTAAATCAACATTTAGGAAAGGTATTGTTATTACTGCTGCTGCTGTAGTACACTAGCATCACATACTCCTTAAAAATGCTCATTCTGTGAACCACAGAATGAAGAAACATGGAGAGATAAAATGATTTTTCCAGGGTTTCTTGGTATACTTCGAATCAAATCAATCTATCTCTCCTGACAGTTTCTGTAATTATAGAAATGTCTTTTCTCACTTAAATGTAATCACCTATAATGTGTCTGCAAAGAGGAGAAAAATTAGGGAAACTTCAGAAAATCTACCTAAGAAACAAAAAAAAGTATTTAGGAGGGAGACAAGTTACATTATTTTGCACTCTAGATAAAATTTTAAAAGACCATTCAAGAAACAGTGTGTCCTATCTCAACATTTTCCTTTCCCAGAGGTTGCATATTAATACACTATTAGAGGTTGCATGTTAATATACTATTTTATGTAGCATGGAATTCAATAATACTAAACAAGTTTGTAAAAGAAAGTAATAACTGGGCTTGACTACCAAATCTCTTTCTGTTAATAAGAACCAAGATAATTTTTATTTAGAATTAGAGAGGGGTGAAAAGGAAAGAGAATGGGACAAATTGAAGAAGTTCAAAATTGCTAGCCAAGCTGAACTTTCTAAGAATTAATCCATATTTCAGTGTGGATAAAAACTCATTTAAAAATATCTCTAATTTCAAAGACATTTTAACTATATTTTCTGATTTTAAAATTAAGGCTTTTGTATAAATGCAAAAAAAAAAAAAGTTCCAAACTTGCCTTTAAATGTTTTGTATTCTTTGGGAAATTTTACATGTAAAAATAGCACTGATAGCTTGGAATGCAAAAGCACCTGTAGTCATTCTTAGCTTTTCGTAACACAAACCACCGTATCTTCTCCAAGGGCTATGTAAACATTAACGTTTACTGTGGTAGATGCACAATACCAGTATACAGAACCACTATCAAGTTGAAAGCACGGTTTAATGGGACTGCTGTGTGTTCTCCTGTACCTGTGCACTCCAATATACATCCCTAAGAAGCATTTCTTAACTGAAAGAGAAGTCAAGAACATGCTCAGGATAAAGAATGTTACCTATAGGCTTCATGGTTAGCTCATGAAATCAGATCAGCTCTGGAAGCAGCTGAACGATTTGTTTGTATGTAATGAAACACTTCTTTCTCACAAGATCCCAAAACTGAGTACAGCATCTCATCGCGTTATTCATGAGCCACACGTACGTGTATAATAGAATGCTTTGTTTCCTGACCTTTTGCACCGAGTTTCATAAAGCCACCGATGGTTAAGAAACATCAGCTCATTCTCTCACTTCTTTACCTCTCTCCCACTTTGCTCTATTTAAAACTCAATAAGTTGATGTTTGAGTAATGTAAAATTCGCAGCTCTACTGGAGTTTCTATAAAATCACAAGCTTCAAACAGAAACACTGATTTTACGGTCTACTAAATTCTGTTTGAATGTCACCTTGTATTAATCCCTCACTGTTCCACAGGTTCTTTTAGTCACCTCTCCCCTTAAAATCTCTCTTACTCTAGAGGTGCCACCTGCAGTTGTCCCTCAAATCATTTGAAACTGCCTAACTTTAGTACTACCCAGGGGAGTTTTTCCTGAGTTACACTTTGCACATTTCCATGTTTTTCTCAATTTATACTCACCTTTGTGTTTGCTTTCTACAGCAGACCTAAGGAAGGATTTTGTGTTCAAAATCTTGTCAATATTCTCCAATTACACAAATAGATTTAGTAAAGATTTCTTTATAGTATTTCCTTTCTTAAGCTGATGTCTGCCTGTATCTCACAGCTGTACATTAAACGTTCAGTTCTAGCAATCCAAAAGAAGAAATAATTGCATAGGTTCACAAAACAGATAAATGCTTTAGTGATAGACACGACTCAGAATTGCAACACAATCTCTGAAACGACATATCTTTTCTTTAAAAAGGATTATAATAGGAAATTTAAGGAAAAAAAAGTTTAAATCTTACCGATAATTGATATTGGCTTTCTGGCAAACCGTATTCTTCCCTGGAAGCCAACATACTTACTCCTGCAGCCTGCAGACCATAGTCGAACCACGTATTCAGCACCAAAAAACACAACCAGAACTATTTCCTATCAGAATTAAAAGAAAAAAATTCAGGTTTTTTTTTCTTTAAAAGAGCAATTTGCAAATCTAATTTATTCCTATGACTAATAAAAATGGCCTTGCTGAGATGAATGATGCAATTAAAAAGATTGTGCCTAATTGTTCTGGTTTGAGCAAAACAGAACAGAATTCTGTTCAGTGATTTTACTTTTCAGCTAACTTTCTTCTAAGAAGCTGCACTTTGTGAAGTTATCAACATGTTTTTGCAGACAGTGTCTGCTTCCAGAAGTGATAAGGCCTGATGTTTATGGTTCTGCAAGAGATTGGTATGCAGAAAGGCCCTTGTTTGCACTTGCTCCTGTAACAACCAAGGCCACTGCTAGATCTTGTGTGCCATGTTGCAGGTGCTGGGAAGTAAAAGGTTGCACAGACTCAGATAGTATGAAGTCCTTCCTATATTGAGGCGTCCTAAACCACTTGAGGTGGGGCCACACTAGTGCAGTGTAGGGTGGGACAGTCACTTCCTTCCACTGGCTAGCTGTGCTTCACAGAATCACGGAATTGTTGAGGTTGGAAAAGACCTCTGAGATCATCAAATCCAGCCTATGACCCAACACCACCACATGGGCCAGACCAGGGCACTAAGTGCCACATCCGGCCTCTCCTTAAACACCTCCAGGGACCGTGACTCCACCACTTCCCTGGGCAGTGCATCCCAGTGCCTGATCGACCTCTCCGTGAGAAAATGCTTCCTGAGATCCTTCTGGATATCCCACCTAACCCTCCCCTGATGCAGCTTCAGTCCATGGCCTCTTGTCCTGTCACTGGTTGCCCAGAAGAGCCTGACCCCCACCTGAATACACTCTCCCTTCAGGCAGTTGTAGAGAGTGATAAGGTCCCCCCTGAGTCTCCTCTTCTCCAGGCTAAACACCCCCAGCTCCCTCAGCCTCTCCTCACAGGACTTTCCCTCCAGTCCCTTCCCCAGCCTCGTTGCTTTCCTCTGGACCCGCTCCACTCCCTCAAGGTCTTTTTTGCAGGGAGAGGCCCAGCCCTCGAGGGGCTCGAGGGGAGGCCTCATCAGTGCTGAGCTCAGGGGCAGAATCACATCCCTACTCCTGCTGGCCACACTGTTCCTGATACAAGCCAGGATGCCATTGGCTTTCTGGGCCACCTGGGCACACAGCTGGCTCATGTTCAACCAGTTATCAACCAGCACTCCCAGGTCCCTCTCTGCTGGGCCACTCTCCAGCCACTCCTCCTCCAGTCTGTAGCGCTGGTTGATACCCCTCAGGGCACAACTGTCCCTTGTGGCTGCAAGGTCACACTGTGGACCGAGGTTCAACTTGCTGTCAACCCAAACATCCAGATGAATTTTCCTCAGGGGTGCTTCCCAGCCTTTTGTTCCCCATTTGGTGCATATAACCAGGATTGTCCTGTCCCAGACAGAGAATCCAGAACTTGCTCTTGTTAAATTTCATATGGTCGGTGACTGCCCAGCTCTCGAGTCTATCCAGATCCCTCTGTAAGGCCTCTCTATCCCTGAGGGAGTCCACAGCCCCTCCTAGTTCAGCATTGTTGGCAAACTTACTTAATGTATATTCAGTTCCAGCATCCAGATCATTTATAAAAACTTTAGAGTACTGGCCCTAAAACTGAGCCCTGGGGAATCCCACTGGTGACTGGCCACCAACCTGATGTAACACTCCAGCAGAGCATCCCTCAAATACTGGCCTGCCACCCTCAGGATTATTTCTAGAAAGTCTGGTTTTATCCCTTTCTCTCTTCAAATCTGGTTTAAAGCTTGTTTGACAAGCTCTGCTAACTCCCACACAGATCCCTTCCCCTGTTTGAGGCAAGTGTACTCCATCTGTCACCAGTAGCCCTGGTGTCATGTAGGCAGACCCATGATCAAAAAACTCAAAATTCTGCCAGTGACACCAGGCTCAGAGCCAGGCACTGATCAGCTCAGTCTTCCTGTTTCTTCCCTCATCATTCCATGTGACTGGCAGGATAGAGGAGAACACTACTTGTGCTCCTGATCCTTAACAAATTGTCCCAAGGCCCCAAAGCCTCTCCTGATTGCTCTTGGACTTCTTGTAGCAACTTCATTGCTGCCTACCTGAAAAATCCAAAATGGGTAGTAATCTGAGGGCCATACCAGGGTAGGGAGTTTCTCTTCACATCTTTAACCCATGCCCCGGGGAGGCAGCAGACTTCCCCAAGAAGAGGGTCCAGGCTGTCTATTTTGGCACATCCTGTAGCCTGACACCCAGGTGGCAGCATATTCCCACCAGAGCTTTGCCTGGGAAGCTGCCTCAGTTGTGGTGGGTGCAGAGTTCAGAGAGGACATGGCCTTCTGCCAGGTGGAGACTATTGCTCCCCAGTTGAGCTGGCAGATATACAGCAACCTTCCTGCACACAATATGCTGCATCATGCCCTGTTTGTCCTCCCTGGTAGCTAGGTCTCCCCAGAGCTTTTTAGGGGGAGGAGGGCCTCAGCCCCATCCAGGTCCCATCCACTACTGTGGTGGAATGGCAGGGCTGCTGGCGGCTCTCTCGGCTCCTGAGTTTCCTCCAGTTTGGGACCCGCCACCAGGCATCTCACTCTGCTGGCACTGAAGATGTTCACCTCAGTGTCTCAGGTGATTAATATATATACAGCATATAAAATAAATTATCTATATTTTCATATTGCTTCCCTCCATAGCATTGTATTGTAAAGCACTCATGCGTAACGAAGAGATACTTCTAAAGAAAGTAAATTAGTAAAGATCACAACATGGACAGATTTGTTGAGAACTTTGTTCCTTCCTTCCTTGCTTTCTTCCACCATTGCAGTTGCTAGCACAACCAAAATACAACTTCTAGGCTTTGGTCCAACCCAAACTGTATCCAGTAACTCAGTCACCAGACACCTACTACATAAATTACAGCTTTGGAAAATATTTGTATTTTAACTTAAACATGGTTGCAATCTGCACCTGGGGAATTCTAAAGCACCCAAAGAGTGAACACACTTAAATCATAATTCTCACTGAATAACAGTACCAATAGGTTTTTAAAACTGACATTCTGAATGGTTGAAAAGAGACCAAAATATTTCAAAGCGGAAAAACAGAGAAGAAAAACTCTACACGAATATCCAAAACTTCACATCAATTTTGATTTTTAACAAAGTTAGGCTAACATTTCTGTATTCACTTCTCCCTCCTTGTTTTGCCTGGAATAAGAACCAAGAAAATACACACAGCCTTCCTCTGTTTTCATGGGGCTTGCAGCCTGACTGAAACTAAGAATTAGTAGAAAACTAAGAAAGTTTACAGCACAGTTTCAAGGCAGAAGCACAAGAAAACACACAGCAAATTATCTCAACAGGTTTGATTTTTTTAAATTAATGTATTATCTAGAGCTTTTATAAGCAATACTTTTAAGTTTGTGCTCCATCTGAAATCTAAATGCAAACATTTATTTAAGTGTAATAGTCAAAACACAATTCAAGAACAATCTTCAAATGAAAAGAATTCTTGCATTTACAGGGATCTTGCAAAGTAGTCTCTCACTAAATTGTCTACGCTTTTAGCAGTTTATTGGTATCATCACTCAGTAGCATTTATTTTCAAGTCTCTTTTTAAGGATCTCTTATATCCATCCAAAAAGCAAAACACTCTCTACGTAGAACTAACAGACTATCTGGAGGAATAGCACTGAAGCTTTGCAGTAGACTGCGAAGTCATGAGCACTTCTTTCAGTAATTAGGCAGAAAGCTACTACCAAAGCTTGAACTGAAAGAGCACTTCTGAACCAAACAGTTCCACGCACACTAAAATGGCTGAGCTCCACCTCAGAAATACATGTGTTCACAGTCTTAGAGGAAGAAAGCAGAGCTTACGTGATTTTGTTGACACTGTTGGTAACTCACCCTTTGACAAGGGAAAATATCCACTTCAATTCAAATGCAAACTATATCTGGCCTAAGGGTATTTTATTCTGAAGGCAAATTCCAGAACCTATGATTTTATTTCAGCTACTAACCAGAACCCATGCTGGTTAAGTCTGGAAAACCCTGCTGAAGTCAAAATTATTACATGGTCTACGGAAAGGAAAAATAAATTGTTGACAGGAAGGAGGAAGAAGGAGGAACCTACATCTTCCATAAATTTGAAATTAATTACTGATCTCAGTTCATTTTGTCCTGGACAGGTGTCCACATTACCAAAACCACAGCAATTAACACATTTCTTGGCAGCCTCAGACAGGCCAAAGACCAAGAGAGCATGGAACATGGAAACTGGACAAATGTCACAGCTCTATAGGTGGCCTCTCCAGAAAAGGGAAAAAACTCTAAATTTAAAAAAAAAAAGAAGAAGCAAAGTTATGAAACTTACACTGTTGTTACGCACAATTCTAATGAAAGATAGAAGACATCCATTTCCAGAGCTGTCAATGCTGGTTAAGCTTCACCTCACTAAATTCGCCTTTAAAAAAGCCCTAACCTGCCTTGTTCTCCTCCTGTGCACGTAAACGCTTTTCAGAACCTTTAATTTATTGCCTCACATTTACCTTCTGGTAAAGAAAAAAAAAAAACAAACAAGCACCAATTTTCTGGAAAGTCAGAAAAACTACCTGTTCTCACCAAAATGGAAATGAATATGCTGAGGAGTTTGAGGACAAAACATGAACCAGAAAAAAATCTGTAAAAAAAGAAGAATCTGCAAATTAAATAGTACATCAAATATGCTCCTGATTATTTACATCCCTCTGTATGTCAGTTTGAGATCATTCTCTAGCTTTCTGAAATTTTCCAGAACCCTTGGTTTCAAAATGGGATTAGACTCACAAGGACTTCACAAAACTTTTTTATATAGGCTCCCAGTAGTATTTTCTCCCTTCTCCTTCAAGTGCTGAAGGAAGAAATACACGATGGAAGATTCCCAGCAGATTTCACAAACCTGAGAAGCGATCTGACATGAACAGAAAGCCATGGACGAACTCCTCTAATGAAATCAAAACCAAAAATAACAACTAGAAATTAGTCACTACCTCAAAAAAAACAGATCTAATAAATACTCTTTGCTACTCTACCTAGCAATCAGTTTTGAGAAACATAGAATCATAGAATGTTCGAGGTTGGAAGGGACCTCTAAAGATTATCTAGTCCAACCCCCCTGCCAGAGCAGGAATCCCTAGGGCAGCCACACAGGAACGCATCCAGGCGGGTTTTGAAAGTCTCCAGAGGAGGAGACTCCACAACCACAACAGTATTTCAGGTGTGGTCTTGCTAGGACAGAGTAGAAGGGGAGAAGAACCTCCCTAGACTTGCTGGACACACTCTTCTTAATGTACTCCAGGATCCCATTGGCCCTCTCGGCCACAAGGGCACATTGCTGTCCCGTGGACAATTTACTGTCCACTAGGACTCCAAGGTCTTTCTCCATGGGGCTGCTTTCCAGCAGGACATCATCCTTCCATTTTTCTCAGCAACCCTTCCCTGAACTCCTATGAGGAAAGAAAAGGAGAGAAAAGCTGTACAGCCTTTGAACAGAGTAGCTGCCATAAACTCTCAGGACAGTCGCCACGAGCAGCTGAAGGATCACGAGACAGGGGTGGAAAGAGGAAGAGCATCACTCTTTGCCTGGGCCACAGCCAAAGGCATGCTGCATTGACAGATGCTCGGGTGGACAGGCTCTTCAGGCTATGCTGCAACTCAAACAATCTTCCAGGAAACAGAGCACAGAGTAAGGAAACAACAGCAGTTAGTCTCTTCCTGTTTTGTTAGTGGTATAGGATACTCCAGGCAATTCAAATTGCCTTGTACTATCTAATAGCTCTGCTAAAGTTGGTAGCGGCGTTCCATTATTCCGGGCTTGTTCCTGGGGGAAAAAAAACCCCAAACACACACCTATAATATTCTCAGCCCAGTCAGGTGGAAGACCTTAAACTTGTTTCATTTTAATAGGTTTTTTTCTTATTCTTAAGTCTAGCCACTGCATCAGTCTTTTTTTCCCCCACAAAATAAATCCTAAATAACATATAATCCTTTATGCTATGTTTAGTTGAAGTCTGTTTTATTAGTTTTATTAAAAATACAAAAAAAATAAACTTAAAGGAAAATATGTATGCAAATAACTTCCATCCATATTGAATTCAATCATCAAATAAAAAACTTTGGTGGAAAAGCCATCAACTCTTACTCAAAAATGTCGTTGATGACTAAATAAAAAAATGCTCACTTTAGCACAGAAAATCAACATTTTATACAGGAGCATGTGTAAATGAAATATATAGCCTGGAATTTACAATATGTTCCAGTACAGTTATGGATAACTGCACGAAGGAAGCAGGAGAAGGGAAGGAGTTCGGCTGAAGTGATTAAAGTGCACACATGAAAAAGACAAGTATTTTCTCAGCTGCAGCTGTGTTTTAGGTGGAGAGCACACACAAGGCTCTCTTCACTTTTTTTATTGGAATATTTAGGTGCTCGGGTAAAAGGAGGAAGTGGGATGGCTAAATGAATAGTGTGTGCTCACGAAGATTCAATCAAGGAATGGCAGCTCAAAATAATGAAGCCTCAGAAGCAGGCATAAAGGTTTAATAGTCCAAACGTTTTCACACATGTACTTATGTCCAAAATTTAATCTGATAACCTGTCCTCAAGGTTTTCCAGTCCTTAGAGCTGAAAATGTCAATTTAGGGACCTGTTCAGCTAAATAGTTACTCAAATGCTGTGAAAACCTACGGATACTGAAAATACTTATTTCCTGCCATCCTGCTTGCTCTTATAAAGATGACAGACATACTATGTGAAAATATAATATCCAATATATGGAAGAAAATATGTCAAATACTGCTGAGTGTCCTAGAGTATGATTAGCTTATTCAGATTTACATCTCTTAGATTAAACCAATGCACTTAATGTTTAAAAGTCTGTTGTTTGGATACAAATGGATTTGTTTAAAATGTCTTAAACTGTTTCCATGAATGCCTGATAAATATGCTGAATTTCCTGACTTCATACAAGGAGTCTCTTCATCTTTCAGTTTATCAACATTTGCTATTTCCTGTGCAAAATGAAGTTGTACACTAATGAGAGAAGTGCATGGTGCTCTAATCACATTCCCTGTGACATCTATCATCCAAGTGAGCTGGGTGAGTCTGAGAGGAAGATTTACCTTTTAATTCTATCTAGGCAAGCAACAGTTTTTCAAAACAAAACACAAAAAACAGCCTACAGTCTCAGTTATTTTTTGAGCAGGACTTTTTTTCTAGAATTGCTTAATTATGAAAGATATCACTAAGGCAAATGCAAATAGTGGATCAAGAAGATTCGAGAAGTTAGTGCCTCAAGTTCTTATAGATCCACCAGTACCCCACAGAAGCCTTCCAGTTACCAACAACATGTCTTGAAGCCTGACCTGAAGGGACCGTCTCTGGTAGAAGGGGAAGGGTTTAGCTTTGCTCCTGGAGTGGAATCTATCCAATGTGAATATCCACTTCAGAATTGTAAATAAACACGTCTATGTTTCTTAACCTTTTGATTTGAGAGGGTCTCACAATTTTGAGGAAAGGAATTGGAAAAATCCTGCATGTACCTCTCCACCTTCTCTCACTCCCAAGTAAGAAATGTTTCTCTAGTCTCCTGAGCCACATTCTGAAACCACTTTACACATAAAACTCTATAGAGCTAGAGTAAGAAGTGAGCAAAAATTGAGTCAGAAGTGAGCAAAAATTGAGTAAGACCATTATGAGTTGGCCCTTTGTTAATTCATCTTGGCTATACTTCACAGTGATTTTTATTTCAGATAGTTGAAAAATACACAGAAATCATCCAACACAATATATTCTGTACTCCATTAGTGCAACCCAAAATGTAATATAACTCACAAGAAAAATTGTATTATAATTCACATTTCTAAATGTGAATTATTGACAGTTACATTTGATTCCAGAAAGATTATGGCAACTCAGTAAGATCACTTAGCAGACAATTTAAGCTTATGGAACGTGCTGAAAGATCTGTGGATTCAAATTTTTCCCCAAAAGGTTTAATGTATGAAGCAATATTCCATATCTATTTTAATCATGTTTTATATTTTAATAGCACAATATTTTTGATCTATTTTTTTTTCATCTTCTCACAGACCAATAAGAAGGTCAGAAAAAAACAGGAATTCTCCCTCTTGTTTTCTCACTCAAAGGTTTACAAGGAATGAAAGAGAGAGTGAAAGTTTTTGACTTTGTGGTTATTTTTATTCAGATGTATTCTACGCTAACATAGCCTGACTCTTCCATACTATAAAAGAAATAGTGTATTCTTCTACTGACGGAATTTACCTATCAATGCATTTAAAGGATTTGATTCATCATTAACCCCTACTAGCAATATACACTACACAAATATCACAAAATGCCACTAAATATTACGGGACCTACTCTGCATGCCATGAGCTGTAAGAAATCCATTATTATCTATAAGAGGTGATCTGCTGAGGCCAGCAGGAGAAGTATCTATGAACTTCATGTATTAATCAACATATCCCTTTATTAAACAGACCTAGAGGTTCTAAGTGCTAATGCCACGTGGCAAAACACAGATTTAGAGTTTTAAACTGGCAGAAAAGTAGGAAATGGAAATAAATTCCTCTATTTTTACTTTCTAACACTGATGGCTTTGGTGAGATGAAGGAAAAGCCCCTAGACATATTAGAATACATACACTTCACCATAAATCGTAGGGAAAACTAAATTAAGTTTATATACCATGCAGCCTTGCTTCTACCCTGCTAACAGGTGAAAGATGACACAGCATTTTATGATTTGTCTACATAGCTTAAATAGGAGAAGGGACAAAACCAGAGACAAAAAAATAAAGAAATCAGAGAGCTCCTCCAATGTTATCAGAGTGTGTCCTCTTTTAAAAACATACACTTCGAAAATGCTGTCGTCAACTCACTACTTTCAAAGAAGAAAAGCCGTTCTGAGGCCCAGTTTAGAAACAGAGCATTTAAATACACACACCTTAGCTGGCTTAAAGTTTGGGTACTTCAGAAAGCCCAGTCCATATATACAGCAAGAAGATTTGCTCACGGCATATGAAGCAGAAGAAATCATTACATAAAGTCAAAACCAAGCAGTGACTTCAGGAAAGACACAGAACAATGTGACCCATCTGCAGCCTAGAACTCTTTCTTGAGATCCTCCCCTTAAGCCCCGATTCCTAAATACAGCCACAGCATGAGCCACTCTTCTAAAAAGCTTAAGCAGCAGCTGATTGGGGAGCTCCTAATCTTACATCCCAGCCATTCCTCCAAGGGGATTTGCAAAGGGATGTTAATAAAAGCTACATGCTACTTGTAGTAACTGTATGAGGATGGCCAGCAAACAATCAGTGTGAGAGGGCAGCGAGGGCTTACAAGAGAGACAATAAGACCCTGTAAAGAGAGTCTTTAAGGGTATTGTGTACCCTCTAGTACTGTACCACTATGAACTACAAGTGTTAATGTGTTTGGAAGATATGTTATTGCCTTTTCCAGCAAAGAAAGACGTCAGAGGAAAGCAGATGCGTAAAGTCTGTCTCCCAAAGGAAGAGGTACCACGGGAGCTAAGGTCATCTAGAAAAACCACTGGAATCCAGGATCCAGCCCTGCTGAAACAGGGAAGGTAATCCCAGCTGAAACACTAAGACCTTCACCTTGTTTGTGGCTCTGTTGCAGAAGGCTTCTAGGACACCACAACAGCTTTTGAAGTCATAAGCCTGAGGGAAATACAGCAGGAAATCATCCATCCAGAGAATTTGACTAGAATCTAGTGACCCCTGGTGAAAGCAAAAGAAAAATTCAGAAGCTCCTTACTTATTTTAATATATAATAGTTTTGTAAGAAAGTCTTCCATTTTTGCATTGAAAACAGACCACTATTACAGACACAAAAATGAAATAACTTAGCCTTTGGCCCAGTCCAATATATAAAGTCCTACACAATTTTGCCATTACCATTTAGCCTGAAAATGCTGCAGTGATTTCACATTTGGATTACGTGCTCTGAATTTCATTAAGGTCAGCAGTACTCCATATCCATCTTTCATTCCAACTGCAATGACCACAACATTAAATCCATCATGGCACACAAGTAGGAATTAAATTAACAAGGTTGAACCGATACACTTTATAGCAAAACCATTGTATTTTCACAAAGTCAGTAACATTCTTGGTATTTGTAAATTTAAAAAGCAATTAATACCAAAATATTAAAACAGTGAAAAATTTTCCTTTCACCTACTACACTGTCACTATACAAATTGATTTATTGTGTTCTGTTACTCAGAGTGTGTAAAACATCATGTGATAAAATAATATTTTGTTCTTGTTTTAAGAACAGCACAATTAGTAAAATTACTCCCATGAGCCAAGGAACTCTCTTTTGGGGAGGTCTTTTACAATAAATATAAAATTCTGTCTTTTGTGAACTACCATGGTGACCTCTCCTGGTGGAAAAATATATGACCTCTAACCATGAAATCACTTTACCAGATTAATTCTCAAAGGAGGAATTACACCTGGCCCATTTTATAGTTTATTTTTTAATGTCATATCCTTAAAGCTCTAGATGCCACTGACAAATCAAAACTGACACACAAACTGCTAGATCATTAAGAAAACGTTACAGCCTCCTGCTATATAGGCAAAAGCCTATAAAAGAGCCTTTGGCAACATTTTGGGATATAATTTTTCAATAGAATCACCTTAGAGTAAGACAAAATTATAACTGTAGATATTCGGGAATTAAAATTTGGGGCAAGGTGGAAGGATAAAATGTTACCTAAAAGTGACACAATTAAGGAAGCCTGAAAAAATAGAAGGACAAAAGAATTTGCAGAATTTAGTGAAAACATAGGGTTTTTTTCTTTTCTGACTTTTTTAAAAAATAAAAACAATAACTTCCATTCTAAAGTAAATAATTTTCAACTAAGAGTAAAAATATCCCTGAACACTTTTTTTTTTTTTTTAAACTCAGTCACGTAGCTACTGTGATCTTGGACTCAGACAACTTCAAGGTTTCCCTACGGTCATGCAAAAAGTCTGTGCTAATACATCAGCAACTCTTTGAGAATATCTCAAGACATTTTTTGCTTTGAACAACCACCTAGTTTTACTAACTAGCAAAAATACATAAATTTGCTGTATAATATGCAGACACACCTGAAAGAAAGATTTATACATTGGAAGCAGACACGTCCATGTAAGTTTGATGAACTTCCAGGGAAGAAAGTGTCTGAAGAAGAACCATAACTTGACAGTAAACAAGATTTCAGAGGATCATTAGAACAAGGAGTATAAAAGGAAGACTTCCAAGTTACAAATACTAAAAGTAAAAAAGAACAGCTAAACAAGCTGATTTTTCGTAATGAAAGACATCATAAATAATCAGCACTGATCTGAATGATCTGTTGAACCCAGCAAAATTTCAACAGGCAAAAGCAAAAAGAAATAAAATGGTTAGAACTCTGAGCTGACCCATGGCAATAATCCATGCTAATGATAAAAGTGCATATATTTATTATAAGAACAATTGGATTAAAATCAACTCTAGTATTTAAAGACTTTTTCTACTTTTAATTATTTATTATCGAACCATCTGTAAATATATCAGTGAAGAACTGAGGTATGAATTTACTTTAGGCATGTAGGATTTCCAATTAAAAAGACATAATGCTATGTGTTTTCTTGTAATTTCTCAGAATATTAATTTTGAAAGAATGTTAAAAAAATAGAATAAAAAGCAATAGGTAAGGATGATGGAACAAAGGGAGCTGTCTGGTTTTGCCTTTTTCAAGGCAAACACTCTTCAAGAACCAGTTTCCTGTCAGAAAAGTGCGTGGGGACACAGCTCAGCATATCAGGCAGATATCAGTCATTCTTCACTCGGTCACATGGTATTTAAGGAGCACTTATAAAAACGATTGTGAAAGTAGCAGATAAACACAAGTAATAATTAGAAGCAAATTCTATCAAAGACAGAAAGTGAACAGTGTTGACTCAAGATTAAGTACTGACTGTAGGAAATCCCATAATCACTGCTCTTGACTTGTATTTGGAAGAAGCTATTAGAACAACAAGTGAACTCAGACAAAATATCTCCATGAGAGCCAGAACTGTCTAGAGAGTAATTAAGAAAATAAAATATAAAGTAAGACACCTATTTAACCATGTTTTTCTCTTCCCAGTTTTAAAAAGGAATTTTAAACGTTCCAAAATTTTGATGCTCACATGCCTGTTAGAAACAGATTATACCATGTGGTCTACAAAAAGGCAAAAAAGACACATTCCCTCCCCTACCCTCAAACTGTTACTCTTAGAACATACTATACACCCCAGTTACCCGTGTACTGGTACTCAGGCACGGCATGATAATTTCTGAGGCTGTATCCCAAGTTCATAAACACTATCCTGGGCAAGACTATTTCAGAAACTTTTTTTTAGTATGTCATCCCTCATGCTGCTCCTTTTGGCTCAGTATTCTGCTCAGTTTTGTCAGTTTATTATGGTGATCAAAGTGGAGGATTTCTTAAAAGAGTACTTGCTCCAACATTTATGGCATGAGATACTGGAAGAAATGCACAGGGACATCAGATAAGGGACTTAAAAGAAGTATGAGGGACTTCTTCCAGAAGTCAGGCATTAAACACTAACTGCACCAAATCAGGATATGACAACAGGACACTATAGGTGACATCATTGTCAACGTTTGTCACAGACCACATGATCAAGAAGTCAGAAAAAGTCTTCTTTAAGCAACTCAAGAAAGCTTCTATATCATGTCCTGGTTCTTATAGAGGACTTTAATTCAGCTAGCACCTATTTGAAGAGCAACACGATGAGTTGTAAACAATCAGAGAGATTTCTGGAATGTTTCAGAAGTCACTTTTAGATACAGGTATTGAATGGGCAAGTGGGTATGAAACACAGCTGGATCAGCAGATAGTTCAGATATACAACGGTAAATTGGTTGGGGATAGAGTAATAGATGACAATGTCTTGGACGTAGCACTCAAGAAATAGTGTAATTCTTGATCCTCAAGGGACTACAGACCTTACATTTCAGGAGAGCAAGCTTCCAGTTATTCAGGGAACTGATAGGTTGGGTCCCATGGAAAACAGCTCTGAAGGGTTAAGTCCAGATAGCTAGCAGGTCTTTGAAGACAACCTCCTCCAAATGCAAGAAAGGGATGAAAGCTAATAAAAGAGAACAAAGAAAGTTGAGCATAGGGCCATCAAGGTGGTTGAGGTGTTGGACACATGCCATATGAGGAGGCACTGAGAGAATTGGACTTGTTCAACCTGGAGAAATGAATGTATGGGGACCTCTGAGCTGCCTCTCGATACATCCAAGGAGGTTATTGAGAAGATGCAGCCAGGTTCTTAATAGCAGGGCGTTTCAGGAAGATGAAAGAAAACAGACCACGGCAAAAGGATGAAAGAGGATAAACTAAAATTGAAACAAGGGAGGTTCATACTGAGTATAAGGAATGCCTTCTTCACCATGAGGAACAGTCAGGCATTGGAACAGGCTGTCCTGAAAGGTTATGCAGTCTCCATCCTGGGAGGTTTTCAAGACTCAATGGAATAATGCCCTGAGCAATCTGGTCTGATCTCATCGTTGGCCTGTTTTGAGCCGGAGGTTGGACTAAAGATCTCCTGAGGTCTCTTCCAACATGTATTACACAATAACTGCGTGAATAAAAGGAAACACCAAGGTACATGGTTCCAGAGTCCTGTGAGATCCAGCATTTGCATAATATGACAAGTGGAGATGCTATTCTCTCATTATACAATCTGTAACTAGAGTGGCCACAACTATTTTGGAAAGCACCATTTGCCCTTATGGCACGTGGTCCATTTTTTTTTTGAAAATTCCAGTGTCTGCAGGAGCTGAAGAGAGGGGCAGGCAGTGCAAGTTTAGAAAGCAAATAGCAATGTAGTATTAAGTGTTGCAAAAACTTTATTTACAACTGCGGCCCATTCCACTGTGTTTGTTTACCCAGACATTGTACAAGAACTTCCTCATACAGCAGACTCTAACAACCAAAAGACAAATGAAAACGTTCCCAACAGTACAAATCCAGGTCCAAGGAAAACAAGGAAAACTAGTGATTTCTTTTCATACCACATTATATGTAGCAATCTGAATAGAAAACAACTGCAAGTGCATTTAAGCTTTGTGTATTGTGAAATAATATGTACAGTGTTTTTCTACCTAGAAGTCTTGTGATCCTTTTTAAATGCTATTTGAAACTCTGAGCTTCTCTCTGCAAGAACAAAAACTTCAGGAGGAATTATGTTCTTCATTATCTAATCTAATGGTATTTATCAGCATGATTCATTATCAGCATGATTCATCGTGCCAGTGCCACTGTCACTTCCCTCATTTGCTGGCTTGCTAAATAGTCAGAGGAGAAAAAACAGTAACCAGGAATTAACAAAAATCATAGCATGCATGTATATGATAAATTTAAATTAGATTACCTCAGAGCTGGCAAAAACCCTCTCAAGAGTGACAGTGAATACACAAAATATTTGGTAGTATGAGAACAAAAACCTCCTTCAAATGACAGCAGTTGCAAATTCAAGACGAGTAATTTTACCAGTCCTAGTAACACAGAAGTAAACTGATTTTATCACAATGATGATGAGATGTAGATTTACATGTCTTTTCTTCATAAAAGCAAAGAAGTTTCCTTTAAGCTTAAGCAAGGATCTGCCTATATGAGAAGCTGTGGCTGTGCAACATCTTCAGCAGTCTCAAAGATGACAGATTGGCCTTAACATTGAAACATGGAGCCAAAGAGTCATGTTTTCTTCCTCCAGAATTCACTTGAATTTTCAGAGACTTGAAAACATATGCTTGGTGGAGAGGATGGTGGGAGGCTAGGAGTAAGAGCTTGGGGCTTCCATTCAAACTACAAACACTGCTCTTGGATGGCCTTCTTGATATGATATTCTCTCCTTGGTATATTCACATAGCTTGCCTGAATTGATGATAGGTTTTACACTTGACAAGAAATTATCCTACACCACCCACAAAACTTTAGGGTTTAGAACACATCTGCAATTACATCTGTTACTAATGTGCCCTAACTCAGTGACACATTTTATCCAAAACTGTATTTGGCACATCATCTCACCCTGTCTAAGAAAATACAAAAAGTATTAAACTGTCTACAAGCATCAAATACTATCCTTCTTGTCACAGAATCATAGAATGTTCAAGGTTGGAAGGGACCTCTAGAGATCATCTAGTCCAACCCCCCCTGCCAGAGCAGGACCACCTAGGGCAGGCCACGTAGGAACATGTCCAGGTGGGTTTTGAAAGTCTCCACAGGAAACTCCACAACCTCTCTGAGCAGCCTGTTCCAGGGCTCTGTCACACTCACAGTAATGAAGTCTCTCCTCATGTTGAGGTGGAACCTCCTATGTTCTAACTTAAATCCATCATTTCTTGTTCTATCGCTGGGCACCACTGAGAAGAGATTGTCTCCTTCCTCTTGACACCCACCCCTAAGATATTTATACACGTTAATAACACCCCCTCTCAGCCTTCTCCTTTCAAGGCTAAACAGCCCCAGTTCTCTCAGTCTCTCTTCACAGGAGAGATGTTCAAGTCCCTTAATCATCCTCGTAGCTCTCCATTGGACTCTCTCCAGTAGGTCCCAGTCTCTCTTGAACTGGGGAGCCCAAAACTGGACACAGTATTCCAGGTGTGGTCTCACCAAGGCAGAGTAGAGGAGGAGAAGAACTTCTCTAGACCTGCTGGACACACTCTTCTCAATGCACCCCAGGATCCCATTGGCCCTCTTGGCCACAAGGGCACATTGCTGTCCCATGGACAACTTACTGTCCACTAGGACTCCAAGGTCTTTCTCCATGGGGTTGCTTTCAAGCAGGACATCCCCTAATCTGTATTGGTGTCTGGTGTTATTCCTCCCCAGATGCAAGAATCTACACTTGTCCTTATTGAACTTCATGAGGTTCACCATTGCCCAGCTCTCCAGCCTGTCCAGATCTCATTGGATGGCAGCACAGCCTTCCTGTGTGTGTGTCAGCCACCCCTCCCAGATTTGTATCATCAGCCAACTTGCTGAGGGTGCACTCTATCCCCTCATTCAGGTTGTTGATGAAGATACTGAACAAAACTGGAACCAGCACTGATCCCTGGGGAACACCACTGGCCACTCCGTCTGTTGATCTCATACCTGGTGCCATGTAAACTTTCCTGTGATGAAAAAATCCAAAACATTGCTGGCAGCATCAGCCTTTGAGCTATGTGTTAATTACATGTGCTTTCCTGCCCCTTTCAGTATTCTTGCCTGCTAATGAAGGGACTGAAGAAAATACTACTTGTGCCCCCCATCCTTCAACCGGTCACCCAAGTGTCTTAAAGTACTTTTTAATCCTCTTTAGACTTCTTTGCTCAGTCTCATTGCTGCCAACTTGCACGAACAGCAGGTAATAATCGGTGGGTCACATCAGACCAGGGAGTTTCCTGGTAACATCCCTAATCCAGGCTCCAGGGAGGCAACAAACTTCCCTGTGGGCTGGATCCAGGTGGCAGATGGGACCCTCTGCTCCCCTCAGAATAGAATCTCCAACAACAATTACCCTCCTTTTTTTCTTAGTTTGATGGAGTTATATGAGGTTGACTCACTCACCTTTGCCCCATAGGTGCACCTCCATCTGTCTCATCATTTTCTTGGCTCTTGTGTTCCAGACCTCCATACTTGTTCCATAGGAGAGATTAGGCAGGCGGTCTGTGGTCCCCCCGCCTCTCCAAGCGGGACTTATTTCCATTCCCCCCATCTTTTAGGTCCCCCCTTCATCCTGATGGTCAGGGGGGACAGGATTCCCCACACCTTGTGGAGTTTGCTGTGTCCCGATCATAGAATCATAGAATTGTCAGGGTTGGAAGAGACCTTAAAGATCATCTAGTTCCAACCCCCCTGCCATGGGCAGGGACATCCCCCACTAGATCAGGCTGCTCAGAGCCTC
>NW_009711939.1:51210-52079 GCF_000703405.1 Apaloderma vittatum
AGATCAGGGAGCGGCTCCCCCAATCTATCTTCCTTTCGCACTCCCTGATACGCCTTGATCTCTCCACTTCTTCTTTTAGTTCTGCCACAAGGCAGGGTAGGTCACCAGAGTGGAACATCTCCCTTATGAGGAGAGGCTGAAGGAGCTGGGTCTCTCTAGCTTGGAGGAGGCTGAGGGTGGACCTCATGAATGTTTATAAATACGTCAAGGGGGAGTGTCAGGAGGACAGTGCCAGGCTCTTTTCAGCGGAGTCCAATGACAGGACAAGGAGTAATGGATACAAGCTGGAACATAGGAGGTTCCACAAAAATATTATAAAAAACTTTTTCACTGTGAGGGTGACAGAGCCCTGGCACAGGCTGCCCAGGGAGGTTGTGGAGTCTCCTTCCTTGGAGACATTCAAAAACTGACTGGATGCGTTCCTTTGTGACCTACTGTAGGTGATCCTGCTCTGGGAGGGGTGGGACTGGACTAGATGGTCAGGGCTGGACTAGATGATTTTTTGAGGTCCCTTCCAACCCCTGACATCCTGTGATCTGTGATCGTGTGACCTGACCGCAGCTCACACAGGCACTGTCAGTTCCAGTCTCTGGGAGAAACAGGCTCAGTCACTCCCCGCAGCCGATAGCCTGCATAGCTGCCTGCTTGCGCTGGGACACCCTTTGGGGCCCCCAGTTCTGGTGGTGGTTTTTTGTCTGGTAGCAACCATGACCAACAAGAAAATGCCCAATAACAGAACAAAACCAAGTAAGCTCTCCCTTTCTCAACTTCAGCTCCTTTACAACTATTAATCTACCACAATAGGATGAAAAGCAGTTTTTCTACAAGTGGGGAAACAGGGTGAGCATGGCATACCAGTATTTATTTCC
>NW_009711939.1:52110-70353 GCF_000703405.1 Apaloderma vittatum
CACACTGACAGGGCTTACACAGGTTCCTTCTATCAGGAGAGAAGCATTTTATTTTGAAGCAATTTTATTTTGAACTTGATCCAATAGATGCTTTGGTCCATTTTTGTTTCTCACCCTACTGGCAGTCTTCACGGTTCAAACACTTTCAACAGAGCAGGGTGGCCTGGCACGCAGAACACATGCGCATTTCTTTTCACATTTTGGTGAGAGAAACTATCTCTGGTTCCCTGAACAATCAACTACGGTATGAAATAGATCAGCGCAATGTTCTACTACAGAGTAAAAGGAGCAAGGATCTCCAGGCTTCTGCAGGGTTAGCGCTCTCCCAGGTAAAATGGGAGTTGCAGTATGAAATCCCTTCACAAAAAGGTGTGGAGGAGAGAAATGTCCCAAGCAGGAGTCTGATCATTTAGCTAGTGGAAACAAGAAACCTCACAACTCTATGACAAAGAACTAATCAGATTAGCTTGAAGAGCAATCTTTCAAATGTTGAAGTGAATTTATTTTGCAGTTTTAAGGCAAACGCTTTCTAGGCAAGTGAATCTACACTAGCCAGCAGAACAGCTAATCTCTGGGCTGGCTGTTTCTAGGAAGGAATCTCAGGAAACAGCCAGCAGGAAAACAATCTCAAGAGAGGTATCCTCCAGGGTAAGGCTGTAACACAAGGTGGCCAAGAAATGGTTCCAACACTGCCTACTGACTATGCATGATTCATCTGTAACACGATAACATCACTTAAAAATAGCTGGCAATGCTATGTGGGCACTACATGAACCACATATTTGCTTAATTTAGTTATTTTTTTGACCAGCTATAATATGTGTCCGGACATGCAGATACCATCTACACAAAAACAATCAGCTAAGCATTGAATCCCTGCCAGTATTATTGCTTTGGTTGGTGGTTATACTGATCTATAATCATGGTACATCCTTCAGTGAGTATGAGACTACATGTGATTGGCAGACTACTGTGCTTTGTTTGACACTGAATATGACTTAAAGGCCAAGAAACATTTGTTACAGAAATAACATTCATCAAAACCCCCAATCTCTGCTGCATAGACGTGTGATAGAAGCTCTTCTTTCCTGGTCTATATACTGGGAAATCAGTCTGACAGAAATCACTTACCCTCAAGATTCAGATATCTCTGAAAAGCATGATTCTTGGCCAATTTTTTACCACCCCTCTTAGAAGAGATATGTTTTAAAAACACATTCCTGCCTACAGAATATCCAGTTCTACACTACGTAAGACTGTTGAACACCAATTGTCCACTATAAGAGGTACAGGGTACAGCTTCACACCTTATGAAAAGCTAAAAACTATATAAAAACTGTTAAGTACTTTCATAGTTTACAGATACAGAAAATAATCATTCCCATTAAACTATTACCTTCCTTCAATGAAAGAAGCTACTATTTTAAAAGTCCTAGTGGCATGCTTTGCATGAAGATTTTTAACAGTAATCTCCCTTGTTCATCTAAAGCAATTTAGATTTAGTCAAACTTTAGAATCTTTCCCAAAACAGTTCACTTACCATCCAGAAAAGGGTTCCAGTGGCAAATTCTGAATAATGCTCTATAGTAGATAGTACACTGAATATTAAACAAATCAGAACCAAGAGAAATCTGTAAAAAGAAAACTGTATTTAGTGACTTGACAAGTTGCATTGCAAATCCAAATCTCATTTTAGCTCTCTCATTCATAAAACTTCATTAATCACAAGTACTTTATGTTTTATCAGTTAATTCTTCCTAGTCAAGTGAATACCAGCATTTTGCATTAAATAACTTTTAAGAAACTTCAATGAAAAATGTTCCATTAAATGCATTGTATAAATTCAAAACATACAAAATACAGAAGAAACAGTTACTACTACATTACTAGTATCACCATTCAGATCAATAAAAAAAATCAGAAGTCTCAAAATATATACTCCTTCCTCCAAAAACAGTTTAAAAAAGCAAAATTGAAAAGTCATGAGAAATGGAAAACAAAATATGCAATTGAATCCTAGTTGATTAAATGCTCTGATGTTGGCAGAATATCCATTACTTTAATAGTTACAATGTCTTGGCCATCTTTCCACCAGTGGTAATATGTTCAACATTTAAACAACTGGTGAAAATAAATTATATATGAAGACACCTGATGGACAGACCAGAAAGACAAGTTTCTTATATGTTTGCGCTACATTTTTTACCGTGTCTTAAGGTCATGCGGAAAAATAAGAGAAAAATAAGAAAACTGAAATTTCTTCCACTAACAGCCAGAAACATTCCTTCTTGTGTACCAGCTTGTCCAGCTGTCACTTCCTCTGATTCCCTGCCAAGACGCTGTATCTAAAATTCTAAACCAGCAATTAAAACCTTAACAGTCCTTGATGTGATGAAGCATTTTTCCAATGACAAACCCTTCTGAAGAAGATAAACACGACTGATAAGCTTAGTTCAAAAACTTTGAAGCAAATGACTAACAGCCCTGCTGGCTCTACTATTAAAATTGAGAGATTTCAGCAAGCAAATATGAGCACAGTAACTACACGTAATGTGCTTTTGGTGACTTTTACATGAAAATTAGAGGAGGAAGAGCTTATTAGGAAGGGCAAAAGCTCATCTTCAACTTAGAGACCAACAACAAGATGAATTCCTTAGAAGTCTACCCAGAGATTTGTCCTGGGCAACACTTTTATATGTGTTTCAGAAGAGGAGATGAAATGCACCTCATCAAGTCCACATATAACACCAAACCAGAGTTCAGTCAATAAACCTGAGGTCAAAGACAGTGGCTAGAGGTGCCTGGACAGGCTAAGGGATAAACCTACAGGAATGTCATAAAATTCAACTTGAACAAGTGTCAGGTTCTGCACATGGTATGGGGAAGACCCAAACTCATATCAGATGAAGACTGCCCGTATCTTGGCCTGCATCACCCCTAGCCTTGCCAGCATGTGGAGGGCAGTGACGGTTTCCTTTTGCCATGGACTACACCAGTGCACATAGATGGAGGCCCAGGGTACAACACAGAAATGACAGACCAGAGGGAGCTTGGTGGAGGGCAAAAGCAGCATGAGAACCACCCTGACTCAGCATGAGCAGGGACAGGTGCCACCACCTTAATGGCAATGGAAGCCCTTACTCTACTGCTCTCTGTCATGGGTTAGGGCTGGGCCGGCCTCTAACACGGACAGACGCTCTCTAACCCCCTCTTCCCACCCCAAATGGGAAGGAAAAGGGAATGAAGCAGAGAGACTTTCAGGTTAGAGAAGAAAAAAAACTAGAACAGCTTTAATGAAACAATAATAGAAATAATAGGGGAGTGATAAAAGAACTACATACAACTATAGATAATAGCCCGATATCAAACCCAACTCCCTCCCCTGATATCAATCACCACTGATGCTGCAGAGCAGGAGGCACTGGGGAAGCCCCAGGCTCAGCAGCAGCGGCGGGGAGCTGGATACAGGGAGCTGGATTCGGGAAGTCAAGATCCGGATTAGAAACAGGAGGTCAGATGGAGTCCTCTCTGAACACTGGCCATTGCAAAGAAGGGCAAAGAAGAAAAGGGCGAAAAGGGAAAAGGGCATAAAAGGCAAAAGGCCCGAAACTCTCGTGATCACTCAATTTATACTAAATATGACGTATGTGGGATGGAATACTCTCGTTGATCACCTATCCCATCTATTACCCTCCAGAAGTGCCACCTTTTACTTCCTTGTGACCCCTCTTACTACCCGGCACCCCCAGCGTGGCACACAAGAGCCAGCAGTGGCCTTGGTCACTGTAGGAATAAGTATCAGCAAGAGTCTTTCTGCATCCCAGTCCCAGGCAGTAACTGTGAATATCAGGTGTTATCACTGCCAGTAGCACACACTGTCTGCAAAAACATGCTGCTAACTTCAGAAAATATTGTCTTTTAGATGAGACTAAACTGAAAAGTAAAAATCACTAAATAGGACTGGGTTTTAGCTCAAACCCAGGACACTTACCATGTGTCCCACTTGCCCCAAAGGCCTGTACATCTTCCAGCCACCTGGTTCATTCCTTTCACCTATTTTTGCCCCCAGGACTTGTCCTTTTGCAAACTGCCCTGTGACTGGCTGATAGAACAACTTGCCTCTTCCTGTCAATATCAGAAAGGCAGCAGAGCTGGATGTCCCTGCCTATGATATACCCATGGACCAACATTTTTTATGTCATTCTCAATCTGTTTTCCTACTTCTCTGTGACTGGATGGTTGCCATATTTTTGAAACCATCATACCCACATGATTTCAGACCACCTCTGACAGGCTGCTCATTTTCTTTGGACCAGAAGCACTTTGTGTATACATATGTTTCTATATATAGAAATAGACATACATAGTATATAGACTATAGAATTATAGCGGATTGACCTTGATCCAACTTGGGCAAAACTAACTTAAATTATTGCCAGTAAAAATAGATTTAGATAGTGAGAAACAAAGAAAAACAAGGTATGTCCCCTCCCCCCGTTCCTTTCCCAGGCTCAACTTCTCTCCTTCATTCTCAGCTCCTCTACACCCTCCATCACACATGCCCTGAGTGACACAGGGGGATGGGGGATGTGGAGTTGTGGTCAACCCAAAACACTCTGTCTCTGCCCCTCCTTTCTCCTCCTCACACTGTTCCCCAGCTCCAGCCTTGGCCCTTCTACAGGCTGCAGTCCTTCAGGATAAACCTGTTCCAGCACGAGTCCTCCATAGGCCACAATTCCCCTGCTCCAGCATGGGCTCTCCATGGGCTGTAGTTCCTTCAGAAAATATCCACCTGCTCTGTCTTGGGGTCCTCCATGTGTCGCGATGTTGATGTCTGTTCCAACATGGGTCATTTCCAGGTGTTGCAAGGAAATACCTGCTCCAGCATAAGCTCTCGGGAATCTTTGCTTGGGTACCTGGAGCATCTCCTTCCTCTCCTCCTGCTCTCATCCTGATGTGTGAGGGGCTGTTTCTCACACTTCTTTTCCTGACTGCTTATGTGGCATTTTTGCTCTTCCTTAAATATATTTTCCAAGACATACTACTGTCTATGCTGTGGGGCAAAACTGTGCCCTGCAGTGGGTCTTTTGGAGCCAGATGGAACCAGCTGTGCCCAGCATGGGGCAGCCCTGGCCTCTCCTCACAGAGATCACCCTGCAGCCCCTGCTGCCAATGCCTGGGCACCTGCATGCAGTACATGAATATATAATATGGGATATAGAACACAGAAAACAAATAAAAGTATATGTGTAAATACAGATATAAAGGAGTATACATATAGGAATGTTACTTATTTACTCACAGATGCACTTTATATATACACACACACACTATAGAGGATATCTATTTATGTCTATATATACACACACAGATGTCAGGGAGCATGAGACTGGGGCTGCTCCACTGAAGTCAGGCACCAAGCATGACAGCAGCACAGGTAAGGCCATCCCCTTACTCACCAGGATGCAAGTTTGCAATACCTAAGTAGGGCTGAGGCAGTGAGGACAACCAGTTCCATCAGCCTTTCAGCAATTTCTCACACACGCTGAGACAGAGAGGCAGGCCCAGCTTCCATTCACGAATTTCAGGCAAGGGCAGCAAAGGATGTAGTTGTAACATAGCTCCAAGGTCTGTAAAAGAGGCTGGTGCAAGACTGGAGACAAAGCTATCTACATCACAGATTCAGGTTTAGCACTTGCAAAGATCTACATGTGTATGGAAACGCTCAGAATATGGTTTCCTTGGAAGGTAGCCTGCACCGATATTCTTTATGCAGTACATTCAAACCACAACTAGAACCAGGGAAAACAGTAGAATGCTAATATCTGTGGGCACACAAGGGCCCTTCAGCTTTCCTTTTCCTCTTGTAGGAGTGCTTCAGGTTTTTAGACTGTCTCAGGATCTTCAGGAATGCTGAAAAGAAGATAATGAACACCAAAACCAATTCCTATTCACATAACTGCTGTGCTTGGTCCAGTCATTCATACACTGCTTCTATGTGTTAACACAGATGAAGCGAGACAGCTGTTTCTCAGGGGCCACACAAGAAACACCTAGCTTTGTTCAAGCCTAAAACTGGACATGAAGACACAAAAATCCTTCTTCCTTCTATATAGCTCTGGAAGGGCTCTTTTCCACAAGCAGAGATTTGGGAAGACTTAGGCCACCATTAATGAATGAATCTCTGAAGCAGTAGCTAGAGCTTGACATATACAACTGTCTCTGAATCAAGTTTGCATTTCTTGCGTATTTACCTGTCTTAAGCCACACTACTAAAACAGATCTTTAACATGGATTATCCAGGTTCTTAATCAACTGATTGTTTGGGGGCTTTTTAGCATCACCCCTGGACAGTAGGTTAATTCTATTTCCTTTTGAGCTGAAAGCAGGGGGACAGTGATAATTTGTTGTGTAACTGCTCCATTTGGTATCTGGTGATGTGCGCTTTTGCACTTCCGTGGTATAAGGTGATTGGTATGGAAGTATACAAAACAGTTTTGGAAAAAAATATTTATTTGTGCACTTCAAGAGGCTCTAAAAGATGTATTTGTAATGCAACTATAATTCATGTTTGCATGTAATTGTAATTCATATTAAAAGATAGAATTTCACTACCAATTATTTACTGTTATAATATAATTACTGCATAGTTACTGTTTTCTATAAAGAAGAAGACCAGATCTGCAGAGGAAAGTTCTGTGTGATGCTTATCTCAGGAATTTTTGTGATTAGATTATGGTCTTAGGTTACTTTGAACTATTTCTATCAGCTACAGATGTGAAAGTTATTTATCTGAATTTTTAGTCTCCCTTCATATGGTGTTTAAATTATTGCCCTGGTCTGAGAGCACCAGGACAAAAGTTCTCTGGGACTCCTGATATACGTGACAATCACAGTGTGGGAGGAGCCGCAGCTGTGCCTCTGGGGAGGAGAGGATGGGTCAGGTGTCCCAAATGGGCCAATCACGGTATTCCTTCCCATGGTGCTTGGTATAAAAGTGCTCCTAAGGGAAGCCCTAGGCTTTTTAATGTTTGGTGTGCTGGGTTTAGTGTTAGCTGTTTGTCATTTCTCCCTGTGCTGCTGGTGCCTCCTGTTTTCACACTGCAGAGGAGCACTGTTCATCGGGACAGGTTGTCTTCCCTTGCCTTTTTGGATGGGAGCAGCACAGCTTCTTTTCTGGTTTGTTTTCTTGTGGGTTATTTTTTTAATTATTATTATTACTATTTTCATTGGGACTCTGGGCTTGGGCGCTCCTGTCTGCTGCCAAGTATAGTCTGGGACTTTTTTCCACTTGGGACCTTGGGCTCATCTGGAAGTTATGGGTTCATTCTTAACATATACTCTTGTATCTCTAAGGTCTCTTCCAACCTAGGCCATTCTATGATCTTTTAATATATTTGCATGCTTTTATAATATCTATATATAGTTAAACATCTTAATTGTAATTCTAAGTGTTATTTTCTTTTTCATTATACTGTTTCAAGGTGTTTTTTCTCTCCCTGGTTCCCCTGTTATTCTCCCCTAGGAGGGTGGTAGGGGTATCACAGAGACCGTCTGTCAGAGTTTAGTGGCTAGCCAAGCCTTAAACTTAGATGGTGATGGGTGGCAAATGGTGCATTTCTAATACGCTAAAACAGCAGCTACCTTGGTGAGAGAGTTCCTGAGTGTGCCCTGCACTGATCTTGTCTTAGCTGAGAGACAGCTTGTAAAGCTGAGATTTGGCAGCACTGTGTAAAAGAATAAGTGAAACCTGTGCTGCCAGAAATAAAAGAGAGAAGGAGCCAATGGGAAAACATGTTTATTGCGCTTACTGAAAAATTAATATCTGGTTTCTCCAGATATTAATTAACGGCCTCATATTCAGGAGGCCGCTTTGCCACTTTTGACGGTGTTAGCAAAGAAAAATGCATCCATGGTGGGCATCTTAACGCTCTCTGGTTCTTTGTTAATGGCAAATACCCAGGGTTGAAACGTCTTTAGAAAAAAATCAGGCTGAAAGGTAAAAGACTCTCATAGTTTGTCTTGGTCAAGGCTAGCATCTCTTTTAGTAAAGGACAGATCTTAGCCAGAATCTCACAATTTACTAGTTACGCAACTCATCGTCCAGTTCTGCAACTTCTTTTACTTCAAGATACACAAGCTGCCGAGCATACTATTCAGTAGTTTTACTTCCAGCCTCGAATGTCTATCTCTTTGAAAGTGGTGGCATGTTCTAGGGGTAGAAAACTTACACATTGCTTTAATGAGCTGCTACACAAACCAAAGACAAGGCAGCCAGCAGAGGGGGCAACAGCCCCACTTTCTTCCCGTAGGCCGGCCTACTGGAGAGTGATACTGCAAAAATAGAAGCAAAGTGTGGATGGAGAAGAGCCACTGAAACACAAGCCAGCCTTTGTCAGATGGCAAAGAGCAAGCTGATGAGTTTACAGCATAAGTGTGTTGCCAGCATCCAACACTAGAAGAATCTAGGTGTGGAAATACACAGATCTTTAGCCTTTCCTTTACATAGTACTGTTTTCCATGTAAAGAAAATGCAGATATAAAAGTAAGTTAGTTGGGGTTATAAGACTCTCCTTTTATGTTTAATATGAGAGGAGTACATTAGTACACAGAAGCCCTCACAAACACCAAGTACCCCCCTTGGTTGGATACTTGGCTCCACCATGCAGTGTCTTTATCCAGACAGACTTTTTTTCCAGTTAGCAATCCCAGTGATGAGCAAATGGAGAAAGATATAAAGAGATGAGCAGACTTGTCCATACATCGTAACAGTATCAAAAGCATATGAAACTTAGATCTCTCAAAGCTCAGACCATCCTCCAGTCAACAGTCATGGAAACATAGGAACTTCGCTGGTCCCTGAAATAACCACATCAAACAACTCAAGCATAAATTTGCTAAGCACTTCTTGAAACTAGAGAGTCTGTTGGTTTTATCACATAACAAATAAAAAGCCAGGGGTAATTCACATTCTAAATATTGTTTAGCAAGATACTGAGGATGACCATTCACTTTACACCTTTTCTCCTTTTCCACTTTAAGCTAAGCAAAGAGAAGAACTGGGTATTCTTACATACCCTGAAGATATTATCACTACATCTTCAACTACATCTCTTATTCGACCTCAGTAAAAATAATCATATTCATAAATCTTAAAAAAAAGGAGGTTTACAAAAACTTCAGAAAAAGGTGGTGCAATGTGTCAGGATGTATGTCTGTAAGGATGTATAATACAGAGCACTTGGTGCTATTTATTTACTGTAAGATGTAAACTGTCCAAAAGATGCTAACACATCCTTCAAGTTTTGTAATTTCCAGCTAATTGTTGCTTCCTTCCTATATTTGTGTGTTGAGACTCTCTCTGTTTCTAAAACAAGCATTAAAACCATTCAAAGGACCCTTTGAATTCACTTGATTTATGGCACTAAATATTCTGGCCAGTGAGTGTCACTCCTTCCTAGTGAATAACAAAGGCATCATTTTTACTAGCAGAGGAGAGGCTGGACATTCTATGAATAAAGTATCATGGCCTCATATGAAATGCATTTATTGGAAATGTAGAATCACTGCTGAACACTTTTGATCATAAAAGATCAGGACCTACATTTTGCAAGTGAGGAAGGGGTAGCTTCATAGCACCTGGATATATTCCAGCTTCAATAATCTCCTTTCCTGAATCCAAATCGTAATGTAATACCTTTCTGGTAATGTCAAGCAGAAAGTTTTTTTCTATTAACAACTTCAATCACTGAAATGCCCACATCTAGTGACCACGTTTGTCACTTCTGACAATGCATGACACAACAGAATGATACCTATAAAGCATACTAAAGATATCAGTGCAGACACACTTGGGACTTGCACTCAGAGCAAGGGAGGCAAGGACAGTATCAGCTCTAAGCAATACTAGGCCACCATACTGCATTTTTCCAAGACAACATATAGTAGGGAAGGATGGAGACGTTTTACCTTGATTCCAGAAAATGAGAAATTATTACAGATTGTTTATTGGAACCTGGAAAAAATAGCAAGTCTAGCGCAGAAGGGTTAGGTAACGTCAGAAAGCCTGATGTTCAGCCTGAATGCCAGAAAGCACAAGGAGACTTTAGCAAGTAACGTCATGAGAAGGACATGAGTGATTTCTTTGTCCAAGTGATAAAAAGTCATGCTAAGCAGCAGCGAAAGTAACTCATCTATAAGCATGAGGGTGGCTGGCTCACATGAGAGGAATACAGATTAAGGGATAGTGAAGACAAAGTCAAAGATAATGGTAGACTAACAAGTAAGAGCATCAAGTTCCTCACAATTACCAATAGCAACAAAAAGTCTCTAACCACAGAGATACTCGGGCATAGACACAATAGGTTTAGAAAAGAAGGCTGTACAATAATTTGTATGTAATTAGAGACACATGCTGCAGGTGTTGACCTCTTGCACAGCTCAACAGCAAACTGCAGTGGTAGTGTTCTTGCAGGTAGCTTGTCAACAGAGAAAGCTGTGGTTTATTTTTTTTTTTTAAAGAAATAAATTATCGTCTTATTGAGCCTATCTGGGCTGAAAGATACTGCCATCAATTGTCCTCAACTATAAAACAACCTCAGTGATTTCTCCTTTTCATGTGATGGGAACACTATATTTATTTTCCATCTAGGCAACTTATGTGGGAAGAGAGCTGTTAATAGACATTAAGACTGCTAATAATTACCCCGACAGCTGTTGTGGCCCTGTTGGCACTGACCTCAGCCTGTCTTAGTCCCCAGGGAGAGGCTTAATGCCTGGGGCTAGAGTTCTCCCTGGCTGCACCCCATCCTGCCCTGCTCTCTGGATGGTGTGCTGTGAAGGTTCTGGCTGCTGGCCCCAGGGACCCTCCAACACTTCCCAGGCCCCAGGGAGCTGCGGCCCCCGCCAGAGCCTTGACAGCATCCAACCATTTCTTGCCAAGCAGGGGAGAACTCATTGCTCCAACCCATCCCCTTTCTGCATCGTAACATTGTGTTACTGATTCCGCGTGAAGCTTTCAAATTGCACTGAAACAGGTACTTTTGTAGAATTGTTTTTAAAACCACTGTCCTGTCCTGAAGCCTTTCAGTGAGATGTGAAACTGTGCTTACTGAGTGCTCACCTGCTGTTTTAGGCAGCAGCCGCTATTTATTACACCAAAGGTGAACTGAGATTTCCTGAGTAACACCAAAGTGCTACAGAAGTCAAGGCCTGATCTGGGGTTGATCATATCCTCCTAGTCCCAATATATCTCTTCCTAGGTTACCTGGTAGAATCTGTACTATTAGACACCAGAAATCACTACTCACAGCTGTGATTTTATCATAATGTAGATTAGTCTACTTTTTTTCTTGCTGAACAGCTCTTTTAACTGTTAACTATACCAAGGGTACTGGTACCTAAAGTTTTAGTATTAAAAAAGGCCAACACCAAACCTGAAGAGTATATGCTGCCCTTTTTAAAAAGAAAAAAAAAAACAAATCACCATGCACACACAGGAGAGAAAAATTTCACATAGCAGTCTTATGGAAGCCTTTATAAAAATACCCCTTCTTTAGCTACCACTGGATTAAGGCATTTCTAAAATAGCTTGTAGCCCACAGCAGAAATGTGTTTTCTTTTACCCACAAAACCTGAGTTACTGCAGCATATCTACCTCTTGAGCTAAATTAGGGAACATAATCCCAACAGATCAACCAGACTGCTAGAGATCATTTTGCTTCCTGATGTATGGGTGAGAGAAAGCACAAATCTTATGATCTGACTGTTTTGCCAATAATGCAAGACTGCTAACGTGATTATTCATTCAAAATGAGAATATCTTGGGGAGTGTGAGATAGACATATGTAATAAATCAAACCTGACTTAAGAAGATTCTTAAGAAAATAAGACTGGGACTTGGATTGAAAAAAGCAGCTGGGGACTGTTCAGATTTCTGCTAGTTCAATATGGAAAATTAGGCAAACAGGAAAAGATGACACATGCCAATTTTAGTTTTCTGTAATATGTTGAAGATGGTCTGCTTATATACAAGGAAAGAGTTCTCAACACGATGAATTTCCATTCAGAAATACTATTTTATGCTTTTTACAGCTTTCTAAACATGTAATATACACTTGATGGAAGGACTGGAGTGCTATATTTTCCTCTATAGAAGGGAGAGTAATTCCTGGCAAAGGGCTGTGATGGAGAATTACAGGGGGAAGCTAATGTGTAAAAAGGCCACGGCAAAATAAAATCTCAGGCTGACAATTGGGATTTTGCTCACTTGCTAGTTTCTTGTGCTTCTAGTGTTTTGTTTTGCTGATAAGTTTTAATTTCTGTTCCTGGTGTGTTTTCTTATCTCATTTCTTTAAATGGTTTTTGCAGCTAAAATGGCTTTTCTCCACAGAGACAGCAAATTCTGGACAGCATTCTAGACGGCGAACAGAAGACAAAAGGAACAGATTTCACATGTAATACCTGTAGCTCACTTTAATTTCTGTTATAGCAACAAATGGTCATCGCTCCTAAAAATTAAGATTATAGGATAAATTACTGAATTTAGCATAGCCAATAATAACATTTTTTGATACCTTGAATTTTTTATTGAGCCCAAAAAATCATGAACCTTTAACAACACTTGGAAGGTTCTTTATCTTCCTACTTTGAGTTTTTAGAGTTTAAACAGTGAAAGTTAAAAATGTATATAATTAAATTTAATAGCTGTACCAATAATATAATATTGATTCCAGGAATCACTACACTAAGAAATATTTAAAACACATTCAGATTTTTATCTTGAATATCAAGATAAAGGTAAGAATCCAAGAATAAAGCCACTGAAAGTGTTAACAGCTGTAAATAATTTGGATTACAAACACAAACACACTCATATCGAAATAAAGTTAAGCTTCCTACTAGCAAAGGCAAAGACATTTTGAGAAGCAGATGGCATTTATTGCTTTTGGTATCCAAATGTCAATTTTTGTGCTCATGAGAGTTCATGCTCAAATTAAGCACTGTTTGTTTTTACATACCATAAAACAGAAAAGTGAAAATAAACTATTGACTTCCTAATGTGTTAAAAAAATCCCCACAGCACATTAAAATATATTTTGCTTGTGTGTTGCAATGACTATTTCAGAAGCTGTAAAACAGGCTGATTCCATGACAGCAGAATTAGCTGCCTAAAATGCCAGGTGTGCACTCTGGTCTGCTGTAGTAGCAGCATCCAATCGAGTAAGTTTAAAGTGCAGGCATGCATATTGCCATGTCCTAGAAAAACATGTCCTCAGAGAACAGCTCAGGAAACCCACAATCCAACAGCTGTGCGGTTTTGTGAGGTGTTAAACAAAGCAGCATTTCTGCTCTCAAGTTTCTCTTTACACCTAGAATCTCCCTCCACATCTGCTGCTACCTGCCTGCAGCTGCATCCTGCTCCCTATCTCTGCAGCCACCCCCTTGGCCAGCACGCTTCTTGCACTCTGTTCCCTGTGCTGTCCCACAGAACCATACGGAAGAGCCAGAGCTACACGCCAGGGTGCAGGGAAAGAAAGCTGGAAGAGCAGAGCAGCAGCGAAAGCTAGGGGAACCCACAGGACCTTGCTCTGTGCAAAGTAAGATTCTGAGCCAGACAATGGCAGGATGACTTAAATGAGCTCAGTGGTACTAGCTTGAGAAAAGGAGAAAAGCAGAATGCAAGCTTGAAAAACAATCCCTAACTGTATGGAAATAAATAGCTTCAGCAACAGTGCCATTTTTGCAGCTGTGCTCCACAGTCCTTTGTATGTGGAACTAACTATCCTGCACTAGCAAAAACTATATTTTATTTGCCATCGCATTTCAGGTATCACTGGAAAACAGTGTACAAGATAATCTACACTTCATTCTTTCCATAGTAACATAAAGAAAAAAAATGCTCAGCAGGCATATACAGCATCAGCTATTACACAGAAAATCCAGAATACAGAAACAAATGTTTTTTCTAGTATGTATAATCTAAGTAAAAAGTACCGTCAGTTGAAAGTAGTAAACAAACCAAGACTCTCAGTTCTACGGCTCAGGCATGCACTTAATGGGAGAATTTTCTGTCCACTTCTTCCAGGCTCTGTAACAGCCTTATACCACTTATTCTGAGTCCCAGAAGACAGATTCCTCTGGGTGCAAGAGGTGTCTCAAACCAAGGCTTTCCCAATACCAAGAGCTCCTTTTTGATCACAACTCCTTAAAATGCTGGAAATCTCCCCGGCTAGTGACACTTTACATTTCAAACACATCTTCTGTTCCCTAAGTAATCTCAAACAGAGGACCTAGACCTGAGGTTCTCTAATAATCTTGCTGTACAGTCTATGGGCTCCTGCAGTCTGTCATCTCCAGGAGGTCAGAAAAGCCTGCTGAGTGAGTGGGAATGGTAAGTACCTAATTACTACTCCTCACAACCAACATGAAAGTAGATCTTCCCATTCTTTACTTGAAGTGTTTTGAAATTGAATTTGAAATAGACAAGGAATAGTTTCTGGTGTTATCAACCACAGACAGATAGACTGAAGATAGCAAAAGATAGATATAAAAATATATACAAACCCCAAAATGGTACTGTTCCAGGCAGTGATCTTAGAGAATGTAATTTCTCTTTCACTTAACACAGGTAGTAGTTCACAGGTGGACACAACCTCCCATGTGAAGAAGCTGGGACTGCTCTTCCCTCTCCCTGGATATGGGTGTCCTGGAGGAGGAGGCAGGAAAGGACTGGGGCTGACACCCCTGAGGTGCCACTCAGGACCCATGGTTTGCATAGCAGTCCCAGAGACAGGTTTTAGCCATTGTTGGCAGTGCCCCTGCTGTAGCAGTGGAGCTGTTTATAGTCTCAGCGTGGCCACAGGCTATTGGAAAGAAGCCATGGCGTTGAGCTGGGTCAGTGAGTGGTATCTGTGATGGAGACAAGTAGCGGAAACAAAGGTCAAGATCTCCCTGCACCCCAAATAAATCCACTCCCATAGAAACAAACAATCATTTTGCACCTTTTTCTCTAATACAGTGGAACATCATTTCGTTCTCCCTCCGATATCTTTAAACCATCAGTCAGCACATACTGCCTCTAAATTTTTTTATGGTTAGTAACTCTGTCATTGAGCCGTGCACTAGAATACAGGTTAGTTTTGACAAGCCTAAGCATAGAGATAAATGGCTTAATTAATTACCAGCTGATCTGCAGGACACAACAAGCTACAGCTCTGCTGCCTCTTAGGCAATCAGAAAGCCTCCTTGTGGACTGCTCCTAACAGCCTCTGGGATGCTAAACATAGCTCTAACCAATGACCTTTTCAAACACATGAGAGAAAAGAAACCTTGGGTGAGTGCCGAATTCCCCATAAAGAGCAGAACTATAGTTGGATATGTGGTACCATGTAGAAACCTTTAGCAAGACTCACTGGTAAATACCACTGGTTTGTCTTTAGGACTCATTTCATGTTTTTGATTTGAGAAAGAAGCTGTTCCTCAAAGTGCAATGGCAAAGTCTACCACCATTAACTTGTCAACAACTAACAACAAGATCCTAGGTCTCTCTAAATATTTCTGATTAGATTTCTGGGATACTTACAGGTAGGGTAAGTGGATGGATGTGAGTTTAAAATTGTTGGCTTGGGATGAAAGTATTTAAAGCTTGCCATATGGCAAGCATGATGGCACCTGCTGCCAATTTGGCTTTCTTATGTTCCCTGTTACCCATACTCCTTCCTGCAAAGGATAGTTCTCTGTTCTGCAAGGGGGTGAAAACAGGTTGTGATTGTTTACTTCCTTGCAAGTAGTTATTTACATCAACAGAGAACAAACTCTCTTGTTGGCAGCTGTTCAGTTCCTAAAGTGAAGCAGCTGATAAGGAGGAGGCATAAATAATTGCCAACTACTAGAGCTAGTCTACTCTTTCCTAACCTAAAAGAACTGAATTGCTGCTTTCTGGTATGTTGTAGTCCTCTTTGAGTCTCTCTGTGCTTCCCAAGGATGTCAAGCCATAGTCTGAGCTACTTCTTCAGCAAATACTGTTTTCCTTTTCTACCATATACCTGCTAAAAATAGAGAATTATTTCCTCTCAAACCACCTGGATTTATTTTCCTTTAAGTTTTTACTTTTCTGAAGACAGAAACTTACACTCAGTCACCTATTTGCAGATTTTCTTTACTCTCTCTTTAAAAAGAAAAAAAAATAAAAAAAGCTTTACTTATCAGAGGAAATAGGATTTTCTGAAAATTTCTCATTAGATTTTGGATTCTCAATTAATGCAATTCACACCAAGAGAAGGTGGAGATGCTGTTATTTCCCAAGAGAAGTCTTGCTAATATGCACTATATTTTAGTATTTTTTGATTTCTCCTAAATGCCTTAAGCCTCATGCATACAACAAAACACAACTACTTCTTAATTAATGTTTTTAAACCATAATTATTAACTCTGTTTCATGCAGTAACAAATTTAAATAGGCTGTACTAGTGCACTGGACAATTGACCAATCGAGTCTAAAGCTTACAAATGAGTGCCTCTGTGGTACTCGTTGTCCCGGTCTTCCTAACCATTGCTTCATTCTGGAGAGAAGTGCAACTGTAAACATGTTTCTAGTGTTATTCTAGCCAGGGGCAAATTCTGTTTAACAAACAAATTGGCCATGAGCATGCTCTACTGAAGCCTGCAAATGCTTGGAACTAGTAGGTTAATTACAACGCTGAGAGCAAAATGATGTCAAGTACTTTATCATGGGTGAACTCTTTAAAGGTTGTGCTATAACGATCTCATTTTCCATGGTAGATAAGCCTAATGAAAGTTCTTAAAGGAGTATTAATCATTCCTCTATTTAAGTTTTGCATCAAATAATGCCATTTCTAGCAAAGACATCTGTGCATGTGTTCTTTTGCGTTTATCTACCGCAGATAAGTGTACTCGAAGTGTTGATATATGAGATGCTTGTGGGAATGTTATCTCCTGAACAAAAAAAAAAGGAGTGGGTGAGGAGGAGACAAACATAAACTGAGAGACAGAGATATACTCCTTGGCAACCAAATACAAAATAGTAGCTTTGTGGCCTTTTGGGCCTGCCAAACTTAAATGACTGTTCAAAGTTGTGTGCAGAGAAGAAAACATTTTTAGAAAAATGTGCGCTCTATAGTGAAAGAAAATCAAGAAAAATTACTATGGAAGAGCTATCGAGACCTACAGTCCATACTATTAGGATGCCTTGATCATGAGTCATTGATGTTTTTGATGCAAACAGATGTGTTCCCCCTGCTGTGCTCCTTCCTCAAAACTGAGCTGCTGTGATTTACTTCAATATAGACAATCACTTCAGCAAGATAATCACAAATGGCTTGTATATGTCTCCAGTTTAAATTATACCCAAAACCTATTTTTTTAGAAATTTCTTAGATAATTCTTTTTCCTATATACTTTTTGCCCCATCAAGATGTGAAGCCAAAATGTTCTGTTCTGCTAGGACAGAAGAAATCCAGTTGCTTCAGTTAAATTACAAGAAAAAGATTGGATTGCAGATGACACCAAGCTGGGCAGGAGTGTTGTGCTGCTTGAGGGTAGGGAGGGTCTGCAGAGGGACAGGTTGGATCGATGGGCTAAGGCCAACTGCATGAAGTCCCAAGTGCTGGGTCCTGCACTTGGGTCACAACAACCCCAGGTACCACTACAGGCCTAGGGAAGAGTGGCTGGAGAGCTGCCCAGTGGATAAGGACCTGGAGGTGCTGGTGGACAGCCGGTTGAACATGAGCCAGCAGTGTGCCCAGGTGGCCAAGAAGGCCAATGGCATCCTGGCCCGTATCAGGAATAGTGTGGCCAGCAGGAACAGGGAAGCTACTGTCCACTTGTACTAAGCACTGGTGAGGCGGCACCTCAAATTCTGTGTTCGGTTTTGGGCCTTTCACTACAAGAAGGACATTGAGGTGCTGGAGTGTGTCCAAAGGAGGGCAACAAAGCTGTGAAGGGTCTGGAGAACAAGTCTTGAAGCAAGCAGCTGAGGGAACTGGGGTTGTTTAGTCTGGAGAAAAGGAGGCTCAGGGGAGACCTTATTGCTCTCTACAACTACCTCAAAGGAGGTTATAGTGAGGTGGGGGTCCATCTCTCCTCCCAAGTAAGAAGTGATAGAACAAGAGGAAATGGCCTCAAGTTTTACCAGGGGAGGTTTAGATGGGATGTTAGGAAAAGTTTCTTCACCAAAAGGGTTGTCAAGTACTGAAACAGGCTTTTCCTGGATGGTGTTTGGGC
>NW_009711939.1:70389-70876 GCF_000703405.1 Apaloderma vittatum
GGGACATAGTTTAGTGGTGGACCTAACATTGTTAGGTTAGTGGTTGCACTCGTTGATCTTAAAGGTCGTTTCCAACCTAAACGATTTTGTGATTCTATGATTGAGGCTCATATGTCCAAGTAAATCTATATGCAGCTACACCTATGGGAGCTTCAGCTTTCTTCTTGATAGCGAACATAGTTGTGCAGTGGGGACTGATGACTTAAGGACAGTCTGTTGTGAGGGAGAATAAATGAGTTTAGCCAACAGAAAGTTCTTTGAGGGGCTCCAGAGGCATGGGCTGCTTTTTATTTTAAGTGTTTAGTTTGTAGCTGGAAATTTAGGAGAGCATTTCCATTTTTATATGCAATAAAAGTGCAAGATATTCTCATTCCTGACTGCATGAACCACTTCACTAAGTGGTACTATACTGTCTTACTTGAATAGCTGTATGCTTCTTTCTTGTGAAACTGAATAAAATCTGTATTGGGTTGGCTCAGCCGGATTT
>NW_009711940.1:0-32878 GCF_000703405.1 Apaloderma vittatum
ATATATATATATATATATTTATGTGCATATTCATCTTTTAACACAGGATACTGTGCTTTTAAGCATGTCTGTTACCGTAGCTGTCAGTAATAACTTCCTGGGAAGTTTTTTTTTTAATGCAGGCTTTCTCTGCACTGTTTGATTCTGTAGAGAGGGTAAGTTTTGATTTGAAAGATAAGGAGGAAACCTCAGCTGTATTGTTTGACTGTGAGGAGCAATAAAAACTGTAAGTTCTTAAGAGCAGTGCCTGGAGTCATTTAGATCATTAAAATAGAAACATGTTCAAACACTGGGAAGCGGAGTGAGGTTAAGACTCTAAATGTTAGTTTATTCCTGGTGTGTTCTAATTGGAGGGAAATCCTTCATAAGCATTGAAAATAATCTATTCTTAAAGAGCATTAACATACAACTTACTCTAGTTTATAAGTGCTGGATTTTTGTGTCCAAGTGCCGAATATTCATTCAGACTCTTTTTTGAAATCTTGTGTAAGAACTAGCGAAAGTAAACATTTCTGGAACCTGTGTAACATCGGTAAGGATGTTTTGCGTTTAGAGGAGAAAGAGGCTTTGGCAATTAAATGTGTAGTCTTCTTTTTACGAGTCATAAAGAGAGCA
This sequence comes from Apaloderma vittatum, assembly GCF_000703405.1. Classification (NCBI taxonomy): domain Eukaryota; kingdom Metazoa; phylum Chordata; class Aves; order Trogoniformes; family Trogonidae; genus Apaloderma; species Apaloderma vittatum. Next base: position 616 of record NW_009711940.1, read on the forward strand.
CTGTACATGATACGCTCAAAACAACTTTCATCGCAAACTGTCATCTAATATTTTGGCAGTATTAGTCACCTGTGCTGTAAGGTATAATTACCAGATGCTTTTATGGATGGATGAAAAAAAAGTAAAAAGATGGTCCACTAATTTACAGTACTGGTTTTGCTCGCTTGATATTTTAAACTTCCCTTTCACTTGTTTGTCAGGAACAGAGATTCTGAGCAAATGTCATTGCTGAGAGGATGCCCTATCGTCCTGTTAACTAGTATCAGCTATAATCTAAAAATATGTGAATGCTTGATTGTAGGAGGCGGTAGGAAGTCAGACTGAAGGTGATACTTGCTGCTTTGTGTTCTGCAGCCTGATTCAATATGTGGAAAGTGTAAAAGTAGCCTCTTCTACACAGAGGGCTGTGCTAACTCAGGGAGTAGGTACACTTTCTCCCCCCCCATTATTGAGAATGAGGTATGTACAGAAGAATCGAGAGAAAACCCTGAGATCCCAGTAGTGGTTTTTGATTAATATCTGTTACTTTTTTATTATTATTGTTTTCCCCTTGAAATCGTGCATGTTACAGATGATAGGCTAGAGTGTGGGTTTTTTGGTACTTGATGCACAGATACCTCAAACTGCTGCTTCTATCGTAAGAGCAAGCAGGAACACAAGTGAGGGGGAATGTTCTGTAGGTTTGCAGTTGTTCTTCAAATGGATATGCATAGGAGGAGGAGAGTGGGTCTCTCCTAAGCCTTCTCCTCTGAAAACTTCTGGCTAACAAAGTAATGACCAGCAATGCTCAAGAGGAAGTTGCTCTTAGGAGTAACTGTAGTCATTACTCGGGCTTCTAGGGTGCGTAAGGATGAGTGTTAATTTGTGAAAGCGCCCCGGTTGATAGGACGCACAGCTCTTGTAGAAATATCATCTTGGCATAATGCTTGCTTAGCCCTTTCCGGAAGAGAAGTTCGATGACATATCCATTTTCCCAGGCAAGAAGTAAAATAAAGTACAGATTAAAGAGCAGAACATGAAAGACAGCTGAACCTGTGACTTGTAATTACTGGTTATGTATAAATGTTGCCTCTCAAATATGTTAGCGTTGTAAGTATAGGAGGTAATTATAGGGCTTAAAAGCTGTTTCTGAAGAGGCTCTCAGCTATCTCATCGCATAGCAGGAGATGACTAAAGATGCTAATTGGGTCTCTGGGCACAGTGTAATACTTATTTAGTGGCAGAGTTCATTTCACTGAGCTATCTCACTTTCAGGAAATGTCTTTGTTTCTCTTTAGAGGTTTAATGATTTACTGAGGACTTAATTTTAAATCTAGTGTTAAATATGTAGGCTTTTATACTGACTGAAAGCAGTACACATGTGGCAGCCACGTTCTCGACGTCTTTCATGTTAGTGTGCTGTATGAATATGTTTTAGCTCGGCAAGCTGGAGTTGAACAGCAGCTTTCTGACAAATGGGAACTGTCGTGGAGGGTAAATCATCCAGCTGTGTTTGACTTCTGCACAACAGAGGGCTACATATGTGGTACAAAACGGTTTAATTTCAAGCTGTAATGTTTCTACAGACATCCTCGCGCTTGGTCTGTGTACAGAAGAGCTTCAGTGGTGGTGGACCGAGATGCAGTAGTGACCCTGCAGAATTGTCAGAAAATGAACTGCCCTTCTAAAGGAAGGAATGCTGAATACAAGGAATAAAGAATTTACAAACTTCATTATTAATAACACTAGTGCATCTTCCTAACATTGTTAACAAGTATAATGTCCGCATGAATTCTTCAATTTTTAATTATTTTTTTTTCCCCAGGCTAAGCTTCCTGACCTGCAACCATTTCCTTCCCCGGATGGCGACACGGTGACACAGCATGAAGAGCTTGTGTGGATGCCAGGAGTCAACGACTGTGACTTGCTTATGTACCTTAGGGCAGCAAGGTAATTTCAGCCAAGATACTCCCGATGGCCACAGAACGCTGTGGTGGGGCTGTGGGCTGCCATGTGCTCGCAGTTGGCTGCGGTCGCTCCTTTTAATTCTCTTTTGGTGGAGCGTGGATGTTTAGTTGGAGTGAAGAATGTTCTCATTTAATGTTGGGCCAACACAGAACCTTTCAGTTGGCTGTGGCTTGTACATTTAAAATGCAAAGCCAGCAGCACGTGCTGGCATGATGGAAGGAGCGTTGGATGTGGACCATGCAACAAGGGGAGTAACTGCTCTGAGTGGAATAGCTGTGGGAGCGCAGGATTCCTCCAGAGACTAAATGGTTTTTTGAATGAGCTCTGGATTGCATTTCAGTTTCATACAGATCTCTGGTGAGCCTGGTAGATGAATCAGATGCACTGGTGGGCTTTGTAATACTTCGGAGCGCAACTAAATTTCTTGTACTTTGCAGGAATTGAGAAATAGGGGTAATCTGCAATTTTAAGTCAGTTTTCTGACATCATAACTAAGAATACAACAGGTTTGCTCTCTCTGGTGAGACTGTCCTCATGTATGGAGGTTATATCTTCCATAATCCTGATCACGCTTTGGTGCTCCTGCAGTGTAGTTTTTTAATTAGTGCAATCCACTTAGATTGGATTTAAATTTTGAATTAATTATTCCATATGCTGAGGTGACTCAGGCTTGCATAGTAATAGCTGTGTTTGAGGTGCCTTGTTTAATTGTTTCCACAGTATCGTGAGGCCGTGAAATTTGTGACTTAAGATGTAAATGTACTGTTTGTGCATTGCATGACGCATCAGACAGTAGCTGAAGAATTTAAACTTTTTTTCCTCTCAAACTATAAAGGAGCATGGCAGCTTTTGCAGGCATGTGTGATGGAGGATCCACAGAAGACGGGTGTGTTGCAGCCTCCCGTGACGACACTACGCTAAATGCACTCAACACAGTAAGTACACAGAACCACTGTAAGGAGGAACAGTTGTTCCATTTATTTAGAAACTCCTTGAAGCATATAGTGTGTAAAATATTCAGCAGATAAAATAGAATTTGGGATCATGGTACAAGTATGATGGTAGTCTAGGACGCCGTAAATTCCTTGCAAATACCAACTGGTTTTCAGCAGTGAGCCTTCTGCGTGTGGAGCTGCCTCAGGTCAAGCCCACCAGCTGAAATTTTTACTTGTTCCACTGCCACCCGACCTGGCGCCGGGTCCTGTCGTTCAGTGCTGCTGGTTTCCAGCTGCAGGAAAACAGCGTCACTGCACAGCTCCACTGCAGCCACGAGAATTAACGGCTTTGGGGAGAGAGGGGGGCATTGCCACCAGTAAATCATGATACATTAAATGTTGGGTTTTTTTTTTTAAATCGACCTAAAGAATCTTGTGTGTCATTCCCTATTTTTTGGTAACCCAGTGAAAACTGTAGCTGTTTGTTTCCCCAGAGCTCTATCCTCAGCTTTTGGAAAATTGTGGCAGTAGTGACACTAAGCTGATCTTGGTTGTGTCTTCACTGCTTCCTTCCTGAAATACAGTAAGAGGAATTATGTGTAACTGGTCGTATGCTACTCTGCAGAAATGCACAGACAGATCTGCTGACTCGACCAATAAACAATTTTCATTCTTGCTCGTTTTTATGTCACTTTTTATCCATAAAACATATCTCGGAGGTACGAACAGTTGAGTTACATCCTGTCATTTTCATGGTTATTGTGGTGCAAGTCCTCTGTTCCTCTCTAGGCTGCTTTTCAACGCAGTATTGACACAGCGTAGTTTCTGTTAAATAGTCTGCCTGAACCAAAAAAGTGTTTTCTTATGAATAGTAGTTCCATCAGGTGGGATATTTTAAGAAATTTGACTTATTTCTGAGAGACTACTTTTTTTGAGTAACATAAAACAGTTTAGTTATTTGTTGTCCTGACAGAGCGGTGCTCTTTTGGTCTTTCTGTTCACCACCTTTAAAAGTATCAAATTTGATAATTTGTGAGAATCTCACCCCGCACTAAGTTGTGGTTTTGTTTAGAAATTATCATACGCAACCCAGAAGATTTATGTTAAAAAAAAAGATACAGTATAATTTCTTATTATGGAAATCCAATAAACTTCGGAGCAGCACTTCATATAAATCAGTTTTGACAAGCTCCTTTGCTAGTGTTTTATTTATGTAATAACAAATTCTGTAGCCCCGTGAATGATTTATTGTTAATTATACCAGAGAGAAATGAAGATCATAGAAGACACAGTGCAACATATACATCAGCTCATTGAAATGATTGTTCACTGAATGTTCCAGGTAGATTTCAAGTCCTGTTCCTTTGTTTGATTATTGGGTTTTGATGCCACGTTTGTCACCGTACCACTTGGGAAGGAAGCGGAGGAGGTCCAAGGGCTTCTTCCCCTGTGGTCATCTCACTTGGCACCATAGGGCTGATGTTAGAACTGAAATCGTGGCTTCACCTTCAGCAGAATCGTTGGCAGAAACTTCTGAGGGTAGTAGTAAGTCGTCATATCCAGAATTTAGGTATTTAGGAGCTGGAGGAGTTGGTTTTAAAATGTCTCAGTGTGCTGAGGGTCTCTGACAAGAATTTTGAGTTGTCGAGCTCTGCAGGGGAGAATTGCCAGAAGTGATGTTTAATACTCCAGCAGCGACTTGAGAGAGCAAAAATGACCGACAGAGGGGTTTGGGAGAAAAGTGTGCTCAGAAAGTTTGTCCTGCTGTCTGGCTGAACGCTGATGCCCTAGATCTGGCAGCCCGTGGGAAGGTCCTGACAAGGCATAAACATAGTTGCTACAGCTGGCAAGTGCTGTGGAGTAAGAGTTGGGATAGATCTTGGTGTAGTTTCTTCCCCTCCCTCCCCTTTCTTTGCCTCTGACTTCCAGAGCTCTGATTTAGTATCAGACCTGTTTTAAGATCCCTTTTTGTGCTCCATACTAATAGAAAGCCAGAAACTCATGACCCCTTTTATACTTTGCTCCTTTTGACCTATCCCTGCTGTTCAGAGTCTGTACGGTTCTTTTCTCAGAAAATTCAAGTCGAGAAGGAGTTAAATTACTACTTTGTTCTCAGTTTTAAAAAAGTTCCAGAACAATAATTCATTCTCAGTGTTCTGCCCTACCCATTGCTCTGATTCCAGAGCAAGTGTGAGCATCAAGTACATACAATGGCTACCCTGGAGAAGAAACTGGAAACAATAGTGTGCAAACTCAGCGTGCAAGAGTGAATCTCAGAGGTTTTGGTCACTTTGATGTGCTCCTACTTTTGCTTGGGAAATCAAAGAACCAGCAACTCTGTTTGTCCTCGCACAATAAGAAAATAGCGCTTAAACTTGCGTGCTACTATGTGGAGGAAAGGCAAAACAATCACATGCTAATGTTGTATAAATCTCTCTTCGCTAATAGCGTTGTTCTGACTTCTCCTAACACACTATTACATGGAAACATGTCATTCTGAGTGACAAACATGACAGTGTAATACCGGTTTAAGGAAATTCAGTTCGAAGTAAGATGTCGCCCAGACAAATTACTCCCTTGTTTTAACTTGCCCTTAGACCAGATTTTCTTGTTCATTAACTACAGACAAGGTTGAAAGCATAAAAAATTATCTAAATATATGTTAGCGTTTCTTATTATTACTAGTTTTCCTTTTGGATGAGTCTTAATTAACAGCTACTCTCATGGTTCAGATGAGGTAGCACAGCACTTCAGGGGCATCGCTCTGCCTGGGCACGTTGGAGAACGAAGCCACTTTTAGCGCAGAAGACAATTTTGCCACTTTGAATTCTCATTTGTTCTTATCCTTGCTCTTAGGGGAAAAACTTCAACACTTGATTTGTGAGATGAGTCAGGAAATCCTTCCAGAGAAACAGTTAAAACGGGCAGGTAAAAAGGGCCAAAAATGACCGCTGTGATTATTTGTAAAAAAAACCTCTGTGAATATGTAAAAAACCTATTTTTTGGAAAGTTTTGCTTAGAATGCATTTGCAAGTTTTGTAGGTATGTGCCAAGGTCTTGCCCTGGGTGCTGCTGGAGCACCAGCCGTGCCCGTAGACCCACGGAAGCAGCAGCACAGCGAGCTCCTGGTCCTGCCCTGAGTTTGGGAACCGTGTTGTGAGCTCTTTGGCAGCCCCAGTGTGTGAAAAGTGGATGTAACATGAGCATCTGGCTTTTTAATCTCCTTCGTTAGCATCTTAGATCACTTGATAGCAATTGGAGTTATTTAGAAGCGTAAAATAAATAGGGGAGAAGAGATGGAAGTTGCCTTTTTTTCTTTTTTTTCCCCCAAAGCAGTGGGGACTTATTTCTATATTTTCAAGGTGTCAGGTACCAGAAATCAGATATTTAAAAAAACCCCAGAACTAGTAGTAATTTTCTCTTGAAGTAGTTATACTGATTGCTGCCACCTTCTCTTCTTTTTTTTTTTTTCCTTCTTTTTTTTTTTTCATTAGTTTCAAATCCTGTTGCGGGCCAAGCTGTGCCAACCAGTTATAAATCAGAGCTTCCCAGTGATCTGTGATAGCGTATTGGCAAAACAAGGTTGTTGGGCAGTGGCTGTTCGTTGAGTAATTTAGGTTCTTGAGGTTCCATCATCCCTGGGAACCAGAGGGGTTTCAGTGAAGAAATAGTTTTGTTGTCTGAGACGGTGTTTTTTCTCTCTGATCCAGGTTATTCAGTGTGTGGCAGCAGGTGGGAAGGAGGTAGAATTCCAAAGAGAAGGGAAGAAAGGAAATTCCTACAGTTAAAGGGCATTCGGGGCTAGAGGGTGTCAGACATGGTTGACAAAAATCAAATCTTGCCGTTTTGGAGGATGAGCACTTTGAGGAATGCTGCAAGTTTGAAAATAGATTTTGCTGTTTCACCTAAAGAGAGATCCTTGCTCTGGAGCATATTGCGTTTGATGGTGGGGCAAGATGTCCATAGCTATAAGAGTATCTGCATCAAACAGAAATATGTCAGCTCTGTTACTGAAAGAAGTGGCCTGAATTACATTTTGTGTTACATTAGGTGCTCGGATTAGCGTAATTACACCAAGAGACCGAGCTACTCAAGCCACATGGCAGGAGTTCTCATTCTGCTTTTCGTTTTCCTTGCTTTTTTCCTTCTCTCTCTTCTGTTTTCTAACCTGTTAAACATGCTGCAGTTTTACCGAGAGCTGCTGAGTATCTTCACCATCCACCTCCAGTGAGAAGAGGAAATCGCTCATTAATAATGACAATGTTCTGGCTCCTGCAGAGATTAAAATAGCGAACTGGTGCTTAAATCGGGGCGTTACGTAAATACCGACGGGGCAGCACCAGGCAGATACCATCTTCTTTGGCAGTTCTGCTGAAGCGCCTTGCTTTTTCGCAGCAGCGAAAAATTTCCTTTGACTTGTTTGCATCACTTGTGTCTTAAAATGCTCTTGCGCCACTGGTAGCATTTACGGCGGGTTTCAGGCGACACGTGTATCTTTGTGCCCTGATGAGTGGTGGGATTAATTCATGACCAGCGATGGAAGAGGCTCATACTGGGAGAACTCCTGAATTCCAGCGCTCTCCCATAAATGCTGGGTGTGCGTCCCCACAAAAGCGCGTTCTGGCCGAGAAATCCCTTTTACTGGCTTTTCTGGGTGGGTTTCCAAGTAGTTCAATACTGCTTTCTCCCTGTGTATAGCAGCAATCCTTCCTTAGAGAAAAGAGACTCTGGAATCTAACAGTGTTCTTAATGGGCTGCAATTATTTAATATTGTAGCGTGAATGCAGCCTAACTCAGATGGGCTTTTCGACGGAGATCGTAATGACTGTAATTGCAAAGGGATGCCTTGCTGAAGTACAAGCTGCCAAATGCAATGCCATTCTGATCTAAAAAGGTCACAGTAAAAGGGACATTTAAATTAAGTTATAAATTACAATTGAAGAACAATATTTTGATGAGCAAGACCAGAGGTGTCAGAGCTGCAAGATGTAATTCATGGGTTCATTACAGAACAGAGGTGCCTGACAGCTGAGCCATGCCAAAAGCAGAATTTATTTGCAACATCACGCAGACGGAAAATGGCAGCTCTGCTCAGAAGCTGGAGTAGGAAGTTGAAACCTTGTGGTAATGTGCAGACCTTATGGTAATGAGGCTTGCCTGTGAGCTGACGTTGTTTAATCACTGTCATAATAGAAACGAGGGTTTTGGGCACGTGCACATTCAGAATTCTTCTTTAATCGAAAATCCTGTCCGGTGATGCACAAGACGCTGGTTTTTTATGTTTTAATGGATAAGTGCATTTGTGTCAATTCCTTTTGTTGCGGCTGCATCCGTGCATAATGGCACAGCGGCTGAAAATTTACCCAGCAGAGTTAATGCTAAAAGTGGTGATTCTCTAGCTGACAGGATAGCAATCTGGTGTTTATAGAAACACCTTGAAAAGTTCAACCAGAAGTTAATGAAACCATAGGCAGTCATCATTAGCTATTGTTTATATGTTTGAGTTGCTTGCCAATAAAGTGTTTATATATATTAAATGACCGAAAGTAATAAGCAGAGAATGAGCCAGATTGAAACACGTAAATTTAACTCTGCTTATAAAAAAAATTTTTCTTTTTTGCTTCATTATCTTACTCCTGGCGCTTACAAAAGCTCTCCACTCTGCACTTGTAACATTTTTCAGGAGACTCTAAACCTATATCAGGGCTGTTGTTTTCACATCTGTGTCTCCTCTGTTATATGACTTTTCTCCTTTCACATCTGTGCTTATGGATTTTGTGATTGTTATTAATGTCATTACTCGATCAAACGTTAATGCTCATTTTCTCTTGCTGCTGTGGGATGGTTCGGGTGACCTGTAAACTCTTCCATTTTTCAGTAACCAGAGTAGTTGCCTCTTAGACCAGCCTGTTCTTTCTAGGCTTGGCTTGTAATTTTTTTTTTTTTTTTTCAGACTGAACTGTTTGGGTAATAGGGCTGCCAGGGAAAAACATGTGTTGTCCTTGAGGCAAAATAAAGATGCCCTCCAAGTCACAAAGAGGCTTTGGCATTATGGCATGTTTTGGGAGGGAGCAAAGAGGCAAGAGAAACAGAAGCACTATTCTCTTCAACACTGTCAAATTTCCTAACTGAAAAATCTTTTAGGTAGTTCCATGCCTAGGAAAAAAAAGTATTTGCAAGGTGAGACAGCAAAACACACAGTCCTCTTTCCTTTAGGATGGATCTGTTCCCACTGCTGGGGTGCAAACAAGGAGAAAAATGACTGTGTACCCAGCAGAAAAGGCAACGTCTTATTTCATGCCTTTAAGTAGGTATTGCGTACCACAGGAGTCTTTAAAAAAAAAAAAGTTTTTTTGAAAAGCAAGTATCTGTAACTTCCTTGTAGGTGCCAAGTAGCTGAAAATGACTAGAAAACAGCTTTGTTAATAGTGCAAAATAGTTCCTATCTTGTCGCTTTTCAGTGGTTGTATCTCAGTCCCTGTTCCATTCATCAGTCTTGGGAAATTGGGAATTAGAGTCCTTGTCGACATGTTTTCTGAGCCTGCTTGCACCCGGGTGTAGCAGTGTGGGTGCTTCTAGAGAGTGGGATGCAGATGGCTCGGGATAAATTCTGGGTGGGAAGGAAAAGCAGGAGATAATCGCTGGACAGAATCACGTTTTGGTTGTCTCTACTGTCAAGAACCTTCTGAGGGTCTGCAAAATCCTGCGATGTTAATCGATAGCTTTAGCACCCTGTTTAGAAAAGCCTCCTCGTGTCTGCCAAGGGACGTTTGCATGCAAATTGTTCTCCCTTTTGGAGGCAGGAGGATAATTCAGTTTTTGTCATCCCAGCAATATTTCTTTTTCTTTTTGCATGAAAATTGTTCTCCCTTTTGGGGGCAGGAGGATAATTCAGTTTTGTCATCCCAGCAATATTTCTTTTTCTTTGAGATCGTTTTCAGGAGACATAGAGCAGGCTCCTGACTAGTCCTTCAGTTCGTCGAATCCCACTGTACTTTGAAGCTAGGACAGGCTATAAATCTAGGGTACGCTAAATATTTTCTATCAAGAGTTAAGAGCCATAGATTCTCATGGTTTCATTGTTGATTTTTATTTTTTTCAATGTATTTTCTTTCTACCTCACCTTGATTTAAATGTCTGCTGTCTACTTCAGACGGCTTTTGATCATATAGATATTGAATTTATTGTAGAAAATAAGGTACGCTGTAGAATGTGACCACCTGAAAAAGTCATGTCAACTTAGACATCCTTAGCTGCTTTTATGTGCTTCAGCAGCTCTCTGCCGAGGCTTTGTTTCCCTTCTGTACTTGTTTTCCAACAGCATCGTGATCTTTGCAGCACAATAAAAAGTTTTCTGGATGGGTAAACTTGATATCCCATGACTTGCAGTCCCTCCTGTATGTTAGTTTTTCCAGTTGGTTTTACTAATCTGAACAAAATGTGCTGCATAAAATGCTTCTCGTTTTGAAAAACATTTTGTTTTAGCTTTTTAAATTTTTCCTTGGAATTTCTAGTGGTTTTGTGTTGGTTGTTTTTTTTTTTAAAGTGAACCAAAAAAAATTATCAGTGCTTTTTAGGCTCAAACATTATATGGGTGAAATTTGGGAAGGAAGGGGAAAATAGACTTGTTTTAATGCTGTTTCCTCTACTAATAAAAGCCCAATTACCCTTCAGGTTGTTTAAATTTCACTTCATGTATTATCAACAGTAAAAAATAACTAGGCATAGAACATCTCACATGGCTTCCTTCAGTGGTTTTTCACCGATACCAGATCACTGCTAATTTCACCGAATGATCTATTTGTCTTTTTTATTTTTTAGCTACACGAAAGTAACTATGATGCCGGAAAAGCCCTGCAGCGCTTGGTGAAGAAACCTGTGCCAAAACTGATTGAGAAGTGTTGGACTGAAGATGAAGTGGTAGGGAAATGAATTATTCCCTTGAGCCTTATAGTTCATGTTGCTTCTCTTGTTGGTTTTTTCTTTTTTTTTTTCTCCAAAGAGGTTATCTTTATGGGAAGGAAGAAGGGCAAATAATTTGCAGCAGAGGATAAATTTTTGCATTATTCTGAGTTAGTGGGCCCTCGTTCGATATACAGAACTTTATGAGATTGAGAATTCCTTTCTAATAGTAGAATGAGGGAGGAGAAGATCGAGTCACTGTTTTTGAGAGGATGCTATAGGGTAAATGAACAACTGCAGAACTTCTGGATTCTAAATTTCCCTCTGATGTGAGTGAAGGCTGGCTGCATTCTGTAACTGGAGTAGGACAAAATCTAAAAGATATAAAGTGTTGCCCCTGATTTTTTTCCTGCTGGTATTGGCAGAGGCTGACAGTGCCAGCTCCAGCTGGCTGACGGGAGGTTGGTTCTAAGTATTTCTGCTAAACCAAGTTTAAGTCCCTTCTTCCCCTTGTGTGGAGTATTAGAAAGCGTTTACTGGCATAGTTCTTGATGGATAAATCTTTGACGAAGAGCAGACCAGAAGCAGATTATCTGAAAGCTGGGATTTAGCCATGCCATCCACATTTAATGCATGTAGAAATGGTCAGGCTCAAATTTGTACTTAGCACGCTGCATCGTGCACGGCTCCCAAAGTAACGTGTGGACGCGATGAATTCGGGGCACGCGGTACATCTGCGGCGCGGTGTCGTGGCCTTACGGTTACGGGCCTGGAATTGCCGAGGGCTTTGGGCTCATGCGATTTAACACCCGGTACGCTGCAACTCGCACCCACTTACACGCTGTAGTAGTCACCGTGCTGCTGCTTCCCTGTGGCTGCTGTTCCACCACATGCTCGTAGTTCATCTCACTGGGTTTGGAGTTGTAGTGCAGGCAGAGAAGCAACACGTGAACGTGTCATTCTTCCCTTCAGACAGAGGCTGGGGTTTGCTGTGTGTATGGCTTTGGATTGAAATGTTACTGTTGTTACTCGTCTGCAAAAAGATACTGCTCTGCAGTCTGATTAATGGGAAAGAAATCAGTTTGACTTAAGACAGACGTGTCTTCATAAAAGCTGTGGTTGACGGAGAGAGTGTGCTCCTGGGAAAGCACATCTCACTCAAATGGACCACGTTGTTTGTGGTGTTTTGTTGTTTTTTGTTTTTTTTTATCCGGGTATTTTTCCAGAATTTGGGGGAGATGATATCTGTGTGAGAATTAGCGAAGCAAAGCTGCTTCTTGTGGTTCATTTTGCAGCTTAATTGCTGCAATTCTGAGGTTTCTGCTGGCTTAATTTTTATACGTTAAACAGCTCTCTGTAGCCGTGTAAACTGAAATAAATCATGTGAAGTTGGGAGCAAATTATGGATTCCTAATTTGCTGACAAGGTGTAAATAGTTTCTTAAATATTGCATTCAACATGAGATGCATGTTCTGGCAGTGTCTGGAATCCAAGTGCTGCTGCATTACAGCCTCTTGTCAGACCTGGCAGCTTAAGCTGGTGCACAAGTACTTGACTGCAAACAAGAAAAAACACACACAACTCCCCCTAAACTCTTGCATTTTCAGTACCTAGGAGAAATGCTGAATAAGTTCACTTAGATTACATCCTAAAAATACTTCGCATTTTAATGCTGATGTTAATTATGCTAAACAGAATAGATTTATGTGAAATGTAACATGGACGCAGACAGAACGTCCTTAGCAAGCTGAGTAGGCATGTCTGGTTTTGTGAAAATGGAAAACTGTTATATTTGCTAGCTCAGTAATTAGGCTGCAGTGTGCACTAAAATAGAAAACGAGGTGATTGTAAGTTAATTGTGATAAAATACTTATCACAGAAGAACTTCAGGCTCACTTAGGGTTTTTACCTTTCACTGCTGGAAAAGCTGCTTCTGTCATGTACCATATTGGAATAAGCAGGACTAGAAATTCAACTTGTTGTGTGTTCTAACCAGGTATATAAAGAAAATACTCTGATATAATGCAGACAGCATTGCTCACGTAAAAATGATAAGTGAAAAGTTTTGTTGCCTTGGTTTTTTTCCTTTGAATGGATAGATTATTAAGCTAGGTAATTGGTAAAGTATTTGAAGAAGTAAATACAAATAAACTTATTGTGATGTTGTTAAGCTACTACTAAAGCTGGCGTTGGGGCTATAAAAGGGAACTGATTAATCCTAGGTGAAGCTTTTGTGGTCTCTTAGTATTTTTTTACTCATTCAGACAACAGCTGGAGAGACTTTTTCGTCAGCTCTCGTTTCTCTGCCCAGTCTTTCGGGGAGTTATTCCAATGAATTGTGTGTGCTTACTCGCTCCTTATGTAAACCTTTCTTTGCAGGAGCTAGATTAGGCGTAGGCCAGGCCGTATAAACCCGTATTAAGGTAGGCTTATTCTGAAATCCAACAAAGAACCTTTGTGGTAAGGAGACTGCCTGAAGTCACAGAGCGCAAGTCGATCACGTGCTGCCGCTGGCAGCAAAGCGAAGATGAGTAAAAAGCCTCGAACAGTTTCCTGAGAAGTTTTACGGTTATCTTGTCATAAAAGGGAGCTTTGTTTAAGGAACAGGCTGTCGGAACAAATACTTCAAGTGCTCTGCCCTGTGTTTAGTAAGTGCGTGTTCATATTCTTTTAACCTCTTTTTTTCTCTGCTTACATTCTTTCCCAGGTGCATGGTTAAATTGTACAGTGCCAACACCTTTTTTTTTTTTTTTTTCCCCCTGCATAGTTTGGGGTTTTTTTCCACTCTCCTTGTTTTTTTCCATCAGCTGCGCTATGTAGTTAATGCCATAGCTGCCGCAGCTCGTGGTTTTTTGACAAGTGGTCCATATTAAATGATAGAGAATAGAGCCTTGTGAACAGAAAAAGCAAGGTTTATTTAAAAATGAAACATTGCTCCAAAAGTGCAGACTCTGTGAGCACAGAATAATGATCACTGACTCTATAAATCCTTGTCGGGCTCAGCTCATTTTATCGTATTTGTTCTTGTTCTGTTCCATCCAAGTTTCCAGAAATATTTGGCAGCCCTCCAGCCTCAGCAGAGCCAAAGATCAAACTGTGCTCGTATTTATAGACAGCTAAGCCCCACCTGCACAACCTCAGAGCATGTTTGTCCCTGGCACTTTGTAGAAAACTCCAGATTAAAGCAGCTGCACTGCACTTCTGAGCATGTCTGCGACTGGCAAGGGAAATTTCTTTATTGTTGTCTCTGTTAAACTGAGGAAAACTCTTTCTGTGCGGTACCTGGGGTGCTGGAGCTGCATAGGAGCTCCACGGTAAAGCGTTTTTCAGAAAAATCTTGTGTCAAACCCAAAGTTTGGCCAAAATAAAGAAGTAAATTAGTCCAGTATGTAAATTGAGAGGCATACTGTGAAAACAAGTCTTGCCCACTGCCTAATAGGAGTAACTAAAAAATCTTTGCTGCTGCATCTAAGGCAGCTCTGCCAGCAGCTGTTTCCTGTTTATAGAGGTTTGTGCCACACCTGACAACAGGCAGGTCCCGCCGTGATTTGGTGAGAGGGGGTTGGTTTCTCTTGTAACGCTTATGAAATAATTTCTGTGCACAAATTCACTGAGCGCTTGTCATATATAATGCCATATATAAGCAGTTTCTAAACGCGTGCCCTATAGCCCAACGCTCGGCAGCATCACCTGGTAGAACCGTGTTCGTGTTGGGCTGCGGTTCGGAGCAGACGCGTTATTTGGGAAGAAGCCACAGAGCAAATCCTCTGGTTGGGTACAACTGGTGGCAGTTTCCTACCCCTGAATGCCTGGTTTTGAGGTGTCCTGGTGCCAGCAGCCAGAGCAAGGTCAGCGTAGCTGGGAAATGGGGAGGGACTGAGCCACTGGGCACTTGCGCCCCGCGATATCTTCTGCTGATACGAGGTTACATATTAACCACTTGTCTCCTTTCCTTTTCTTCAGCTTTCTTTCCTCGGCTCCCTAAATGGTGCCCGGCGTCTGTAACACTGGTTTTGTCATTCTGTGTGCAACAGCGGGTTGCAGTGCAGGCACGATGTAGTTAGTATTTGTCTCGCTTTTGACATGCTGAGAAAACAAAGATGCTTCGCTCCAACTCAGCAAGGGATTGTCAGAGCAAAAGAGAAGCGAGCTCTACTCTGTGTGTCACAGTCACCTCGAAAAATGTCTCTTTTTTAGTCTTTGACAGAGCGCAGGCGTTTCTGATCCAAGCAATCAGAAACCTCTAATAAGAATGGAATGACGCTGGTCAGTTCTTCTTCTCCAGTTAGAAATAGTTTCAAAACTGACATTGCGATTGTGTTTTGAAACAGCAGACTTGGAGTGTGTTGTCTCTGGGGAGTAAGTACCACAAACCTGAAGGCGAGTGCCTGCCTTTGAACTCTGCTGTTTGCCCTGCTGAGGTGGTCCTTCACTTTCCTAAGATTCCAAATCTGGACCTGTGATCATTGACTTCTTTCAGTCTGGGTTAAACTGAACACCTGTATCTTCACAGGAAATACTGTCCTTACGGAATTTCCACCCCTCTTCAGACAAAATCTTCTCTGCAAATATTGCTTTTATACTTTCAGGGGTGCTCAGTACAATTCTGACCACACACTTGCTCCAGGTCTAAAAATAAGCTTGTTTACACTTACATTTCAGATAAATAGTTTATCAAATGGCTGTCATTTACAAAGGGTACGATGTTCACCTTAAGGGGATTTTTTAGTTTTTTTTATTGAAAAGGTTTTCAGCTCTGGTACACCTCATGTACTGGGGACTAGTCTTGGCTGTTCTTCACGTGACAGTCCTGCTGATTTGATCTTGCATTTTTGTCTCTTTATTCAGTATGTGCTCTTTCCTGCCTTTTTATCCAAAGTACTAACAAAATCAATATGGCTTACAGAAGAGAGAAATACAAATCAGAACTAAAAGAACCTCTAGTTTATTAGGTTTTTAATTAAACATGATGAACACATTTTAAATAACACAATGGCCTCGGGCTGAGCTGCATCTAATCGAAACAGATTAAGTCACCCGTCCACACTTGGGTAGTTATTAATTCTGTTTACTTATGCATGCTAGCTACAGGCAGAGTTCACTGCTGCTCTGTTGCAGTTTATTGCACAGGGATGCTTTTGCTGCATGGAATTGTGCTCCTGATTAGCATTCAGATGTTGATTATGAAGAGCACTGGCGAGGCTAATTGAACCACCTTTGAAATCCAGGGCTCTGTCTTCCAAAGCTGAAGAGAATCTGGGTGAAATAATAGTTCTGCATCATTTCTTAGTTACTTCCTCCTTCTTCTTCTATAGTTGGTCCCATCTTTTCAGACATGTTAAATTTTCAAGAAGAAATTACTACGTGTTCCTTAGGAAGAAGGTTGGGGTTTTTTTCACTTGCGCAGCACTGTTCGATGGCACACTGTGACGTCCTTGATAACTAGCTTTTATCATGAAATATGCTGCCCTTTAAATATTTTACATTGCTTTTGATGTAGAGTAGTTGAGGTAAACAACCTAGATTCAAACAACCTCTTAAATTTATGTGCAAGGATAGTTAATCCTTGCTGGCGATGAACCTTAATTGGCCATGTACATGGATTTACAAGTTCATAAATTTTAAAATATCCACACCTGGCTGCAGCTTAATGCTTGTTTGTCATAAAATACAAGTGGAGATCCTTCTGCCAAAAGTGACAAGATACACCAAACTCATTTCCTAACATGTTTGCAAGTATTTGTAGTCCAGTGTAGCTGGTCAAGAAATTACTTATGCAAAGCACACGTACTTATTTGCTTGGCTTCTTTGCCTGGAATCCTCTTCAAATGTCTCTCATCTGCCCTTTTTGGAGTATCTGCTCATGAAAACATTGTTTTCATTGCTCACTCCTTTGAAGCCAGGCTTTTCGGATATGCTGGAAGACAGAGCTGCTTACTGGGGCAAAAACACCATGAATTTTATTTACTGTTTATATGGCAGCTATAGAAAATGCAATTCATAGCAAAATTGAATAGTCCAGGGAGGGGGGAAGTCGTTGAGGGCTATTTGAAAAGGAGGCTGGCATTGCCGGGCTGCGTTTCGGTGATTGAGTGGGCTTAGATTGTTAAGATACCAGTTACTGTTTCGTTTTAGTTTTTTATCCACAGAAAGTAAACCTTATAGCTTCATGGTAGAGTGACAATTCCTACTCAATTAGTATTTTCTGGACTCTAGAAATCAAGACATCTGATGCCATTTTCACCGGTAACAGCTGAAAACAAACAAAGCATCGAGATTAGAAAAAACCTCCAAACACAAATTGCCGTGGTCTAGTAGGACCTTTAGTTTAAGAAGAATAAATAGGATTTTAGTTTAAGGAAGAGTGGAAATACATAGTCTTGTCTGGAGCTTATTCTAAGTACTTAGAGTGTAAAAGAGCTATCACTCCTCACAGGAAAAATTAACTGGTGAACGATGAAATTACTCTGCTTGGGGGGAAAGAAGTTATTATTAAAAAGTTGCGTAAAATTACAGTTACTTAGCAGTTGACAGGCTTACGAAATTATAAGGTGCGGTACGGCTGGAAGATACAAGGTGTAGTATGACTAGAAAAGGTGAATTTAGTTTAAACAGAGGTTTCTAGACAAAAGATAACAATCTTTTTGATTGTGATTAACTTGCATCAGTCTTTGATCCAAGCCCTTGTTTAAAGGGATCAATATTGCACATACAGCACTGAGTTTATTGTCAAGTGCTTTCGGAAATAAGACAGTGAATTAAAAATCAATTATACGTGCAGAAAAGTTTGTGTAGGGCAATCAATTTTGTCCTTTTAGTTTGCAGAAAGATTCCATTGTTTAACCAGCTGTGAAAAGGAATGAATTTTAAAAGCCTCCAGCAAATGAGAGAGCCCAAATGGGGTGGGGGAAGTAGATTAAAAAAAAAATAAAAAAATTCGGCATTTCATGTTCAGCAAAGACTGCCTTCAGGGATAAATCTATAAATCCTGTCAGTGACCTTGGCTTCAAAATGGGCGGTTTCACTGCTTTTGCTAATCTTGATCTTTCCACAGCTGCCAGATAAGTTAGTCTTTCCTTAACAATATCATTTTTTTTTTTATTTGCTTTGTTTAGCCGCCATATGCTTCTTGATTCATCGTCTCTCTGCCTTCGTGCGGAATATTTTTATCTGTTAAGCACTTACCGTATTGCTGATCCCAAAAAATAATACAACAAATATTTACACTGGCCCATTGCCACAGCTTAGGAGGCTATTTCTGTGTGGGGACGGAAGCTAAACTCTAAACCCAAACTTGAGCTCCAGTATAAACTAAATAATTTCTAGGTGCTTTCAGAAGCTGGTGTTTTGTTTTCTAGAAAAGGGTTTGTAACAGAGACGGGAGCGCACATACTCATAGTTCACTGTTGCCAAGGGGAAAGAATCTGCTGCTTGAAAGATTAATAAATACGACAGCAGTTGATTGTTGAAACCGTGTTTTTCATCTCATTTTCAAGGGCATCTTAAAAATGGAAATCACTTACCCGTCCTAGCGTTCTCGATCACCTTTCTGTGTTCTTTTAAAAATGAGAACAAGGCACTGAGGGGACTGGAGAGATTGCGTTTGCTCTCCCATAGGGCAAAGTGGTGATTTTATAAATGGCGAGGGCCAAACCTGCGATCCTTCCTGGTTCCTTAGCAACGGAGCTGGAGCCAGTTTTAATGTTCGTGTGTATCTTACATGTTCTATGTATAGAAGCAGGAGCTGTGCGGCTCAGCAGCGGCGCAACGGAGACAAAGACCGCTCACCCTCGCGGGGGCAGGAGCCAAACCCAGCGTGCCCGGGCGCTGCGCGGACTTATCTTTTGTCCTCCTCCCCGTCAGATGATGTCCTGGTCAGTGACACGGTTCTGGCTTCAACGCCCTGACCTTTTCTTCAGATCTTATCTGCTAAGAGATCTGTAATCAGGTTTAAATATAACATCATCTTCCCTCCTGGTCTTCTCCAAGAGGAAATCAAGTTGTGATATTGTAGCACCAAGAGCATCTGGGGGGAGCAGGGATCCCCAAATTCTGGGGATTTCTAGGGTTAATGCTTTTGCCCTAGCAGGCAGAACCCAGTGATTGTGAGTGGTCACTTCTGAGAGTGGTAAAACTTTTTTTGCCCTGTATCTGTCTTTTTAAGGAGATGTGATGCATTTTGATTTAATTTTAAAAAGTTACATGCTTTAAAAGTTATCTTGCTTACATGGCAATGACCTGTTTACTCTCCATTTCTTTGTACACAAATTTGCAAATTCTGAATTTCCGTTTTTTTTTAAGATAATCCATATTTGTCAATAGTATGGTTCCTGTTAAAAGGCTGCTGGTGTTTGTACGATACCTTTCACAGTTTGCTTCCCATTCTGAATGCAAATGTAATAAATGGCCTTAGATTTCTGGCTCATGCTCCTTGGTGTACGTTAACCTGACACCCCAAGGGCTAGGACTGTATGAGTTTGTTTAGGCTTTTGAAAGAGATTTTATAATTTAACTATAAGAAATGCTGGTTTAGCTGTCTGTTTCCGGAAGATTTGTTTTGGTGTGGAAATGCTCTGAATAGCGTGGTTTGAATTGAGGTTCACCTTTTCTACTGGCTGAGGAGGGCTGACTGGTTTATTGGCTTATATTGGTAGCAACATCAAGTGTTCTTGGGCTGATTTCAAATTATTTCAATAGTCCTGTCGTTTCAGTAGTTCGGTTGATTTTATCTCTTAGAGCTGTTAAGAAATTTAAATTAGTCTACAGGAACCTTACCCTCCTTAATACATAAAAGTGCAATTATAATACAGTAATAAATAAAGGTGAAGTGCTTTGATAGTTTTCCATGGTAAGTGTATGATAGAAATCTCCAGCATCTTTCCAAGTAATTTTGACTTAGTTGGAGTTGATATAGGTAAAAGTATTTTGGAATATTTGGGTTGGAATCGCACATCACTAAATCCATAAAACCCAGGAATGGATTACCTGGTACAGCAGCTCACTGTTTTGTTTTGAAAGAGTTATTTGCTCTCTAAACCATGGAAGACGGTTTAGATGGATTACAGTGTTGTCTCCAGCTTGCCAAGATGACATTTGATCTTTTATTCTCTGCCCCAAGTCTTTTTTTCTCACACTGATAGTTTGGATCTCTGTCTTAGCCTCAACTTTCATCCTGCCCGAACCTGAGGCTGCCAGCTCAGGCTGCGCCGGGAAAATCCTGAGGCTGAGCAGTAGCTGTAGAGGCTGTAGGTCAGAGAGTTTCAAGAACGAGCAGAGCTGCAAAGAGGTGAGAATGTCTAAGTCGTCTCTTCCTGGCATTGCCAGGAAATTCAAGCTAAAAACAGGGAGCTGAAGCTAAGCCTGCCTTGCGGAGGGTGAGAGTACCAAAACGTGGCATCTCGGAAAGCTCGATATCGTTCAGGTTATGTTTGAGATGCAGCGCTCTTGCTTGAAGCTTTGATTTTTAATTGTGGACAAGGCACTTTTTTATATTCTTTTTTTTAAAAAAGATATTTTGTTTTTTCTAATAGACATGGGGAAAAAAAGCCACAGTACTTTTTCCAAACTTTGTGAATGTCACTTGATTCTCTGTGGTTTCACCTGGCTTATCTGAGTTTTTAGTGTGACCCTGTGGCCACTGCAGCAGAAAATGACAAAATGCTTCTTCAGGTTAGTATAGTGACATAATTCTTAGTTGGGAAACTTTGATTGCTGTCACACTGTGGGTGCTCTGTGTGCTTTAGCGCTCAGGACTTATCTTTCTTGCACAAGCATAAGCAGTGTGATTGCCAAAATACACCTCATTTGCAAGTTCTGTTTGCATGATAAATTTTATTTTCCTAATCTTCCCTATCAACAGCACCAATCTTTTTTAATCTTTCAGATGACACTAAAAAAAAATAAGCATTTTAATGAAGCAAATTATATAGCTTTGTCTCCTTTTGTGTTTAAGCAGAGTGGCCATATTCAATTAGGCTGAAAAATGATCGTTTGCTCTATTACAGGGCTGTAATAGAGCGAGTGGAAAAACTGTGATCCATCACCAGTTGCTCAGCTTTATGTTACTTAAATCACTTGCCATTCTGTCAGGGGCTCCGAATCCTCTGTGGGAGCCATTATTTAATTTAAGTTTGTGGAGGTGTCACTTGTTTGATAATAGGCTGCTTCTGTAGTAGACGTGTAGTGACTAAATATTAATCATTTTCCGCATCTATCCAAGATTTCCTCATTAGTTACGAGGGCAGCAGTGCCGGTAAAGCTAATGATTATGCTGCCATAAAAAAGAATTTGACAGCAAATAAGGACTTGATCCAGAGAGATACTCGGTACCTCCGAGCAGTGAGGAAGTCTACCAGGGCTCAGAAGACTTAATTTCTGAGTGTGGCTCCATGTTGTACACAGCAAATGTGAGGGGGTTTGTGTAATTCGGAAGGAAACTTCCAAAACTGAAGATTTGAGTGTGGAAATGCCACCTCAGAGGACTGGTTTCTGTTTCGTAGTAGCCAAGTAATGTGGTTGACAGAGATGAACCCCAGCGCAGCGGCTCCTGGGCGGCTTGTAAATAGTGTCAGAACTGAAGGTTTTCTTTTCCTTCCTCCTCGTTTAAGTGTTGTGTAAAAGATGCGTCGATCACCGCTCTTGAGGGTGCATTTACCAACTACTACTTTGTGCTCCTTGTCCAATGTTGCTTTTGTGCTTTCGTGCGCCTTGTGGTTTTGAATTTATTGTGGTAAAGGCTCGAAGTGCACGTAGCTTCTGGCTTTGTGGCTTTGCTTCAGCTCTTACTGGCCTCTTGGTATCTCACCGCTTGCACACGATCCACCAGGTTTTTTCTTTTCTTTCACCTTTCCTTTTCCACAATACTCGCTTAGATTTATATAGCTTTTAGGGTACGTGGGGTGATTGATCAGACAGGGGCTTTATTAGCATCGTGGCGTGTCACCCTCTGCTCCATTGGAGTAGCTTCAAACACTCAAACATTCCTTCTGTTAGAAATTGGGGAAGGCAAAAGAAAAATAAACCTCTGGTTTATTAGGGTGCACATTTCATATGGAAGATACTGGCCAGTTCTGTGTGTCACCATGTTTTTGACTGGTAGAATTTTCATATGATGAAAGCCTCACTAGAAGAAAGACAACACAGGTACAGAAATCTTCAGTTAGGAGATTCTGAAGACTAAACTTTCTGAACAACTGCATAAAATCTGCGGTGTTCTGTGTAGGTTTTATTATTTACTTGCCAAAGCCACCTACAGAAACACTTGCCCCTCTATATGTATAATTTTCTTGGGGATCCTTGCCACCGTTTTGTCTCCTTATTCCTGGCTTTGTTCACTCTCTGAAGTATGGGGCATCTTGCAGTGGTTTTATTTCTTTCCTTCTGTCGTTTGCGTAGTCGCTGTTTGAAGGCAGAAATAGCCTCCAGGATAATTGACAAAAATGGTTGAAATCCCAATTGAACAATATTTCTGCAATAGGGGACTTCCATTGGAAGTAATATATTTGAGTCTCGAATGGATTGTACGATATATTCAGAGTATTCCGGGTGCTATTTGTTTGTGCTTAGCGTTACAAATTGACTGAAAGGACAAAAAAATCACGGTGAAAGAGAGCAGCTTCAGGCTTGCTTAATTAGTGTTAAACTTGAACAAACGGACACGTGTCTTCAGAATGATCTGTGTAACATGGAGAAGACTTGAAGGGGGGGAAGACTGAAAAATGGGAATGTTCTGATGTTTAAGAGGGGAGCTCGAGGGGCAGCTTATTTTGTGTTAAGCCTCCTGTTAGTTATTATTGACCTCGTGGTCGGCTCTTGCCGAGCTGCCGCGCGCGGGCCGGCGGTGCCGCGCAGACGTGTTTGCCCGCCCGTGTCATTGCCCGGAACAGGCTTTTCGGTATCGATGATTTAATGGAGATGCGCTCGGTGCTCACAGGCGGAGAGGGGTTCCCTGCGGGAGCGCCAGTTGAGTAAAAATCCTGATGTCAAAGGAGAACAGTATGAGGAGAAGGAATTTCAGAGGGAGGCTGATGTACGATGCTTTCCTCTCGGCTTGTTTCTGTCGAGTAAAGGTGAGGAAACCTAAGGAAGATGCTGTATGGGCCAATGTTGGCATTATTCGAGGAAATATTTGTAATTTTAAGAATGTCCTGACATTGCAGCTTTTGCTACAGGCATTTGAGGATGAGAGGATGTGAGGAAAAGAAAGGTTAATATTCCAAATTGATGCATGAGAACCATTCCTGTGGAGGACAGGTGCTATAGCAGGGCGTTGCTTATTTCTGTTTAGGGCGTTTCTGTTTTGATTCCTATTAGATATGCTGCTTTTTATGTATTTTTATCTCTGCTTTTGGATTCTATACTTTGGCTAGTTTCATCTCATTCAAAAAAAAACCAAAACAAAACCTCGCACCAACAATTGGAACTACAAATTATTTTTTTAGAAAATGCATTTTTGCCAAGTCTGAGTGAGTATGAATTTGAGATACGAAAAGCAAATAGCTTCTTTTTTTGCTTTTTTTTTTTGGAAGCTTTAAGTTTTGAGGTTAGATGCTGAATTTCTACTACTTACTAATATTGAAGGGAGATGCTTTCAGATGTCATGTAGGAAAGGAAGTATGTCCTTGAAAACGAACCTACTGTCTGACTTGTTTTACTTGCTCTTTGGTTTTGATGTTTAAGAAGGCTTTTTTGTATATTAGCATTTAACAGCAGTTTAAAATAACCATCAGAACTGAATCTCTGTGTCCAGAAAATGGCATTTTTACGTAGAATCAAAAGCTTTTTGTTTTCTCTTGGCAGCAGCGTATTGTTTTGTTTCTCTGGGTCACAAATGTGCTAGACCTTTGTTCTCTTTAACTCTTAAAATGCATCTTTAAAAAAAACCATTCATGTAATATCATGCTCAAATCATTTTAGCTTTGTTTACAGGAGACAACAACCTCCAGATAATGTAACATAAATAGAAAGCTCTTCTACAAACAGCAAGCAGTCTCCAGTTGGGTGGGTTTTAAGGTTATTGTCCACAGAAGGGGATGGTCTTAGACTCGCTGTGCAAAACCTGGTTTATGGACGTGAGCAACGTGGTTGTTTCCTGACGATAATGAAAGAGCCGGTGTCTCGGGGAGGCTTCGCGAGCAGCCGGAGCGCCGCGCGGATCTGGCTGTGCCTGTTGGGCTGGCGTGGGTGGGAGGAGGTCGGGCTGTCGTGGGCATTTCTCTATAAATGTGGGCAAGGCGGCCAACCGAGTTTCTTGCTGGTGGAGATGATTAAGTGAGCAGAATAAGGAAATGCTGGCTAAATATAACTGCCTTGCTGCACCGCCCCAGAGGGGAGAGGTGTGTAATCCTGAGGGACGGTGCGTTTCCAGCTTTGTGGAGGGGCAGGACTTGTTGCTCTCTGGAAGATGTTCCTGCAGCTCGACCCTCTGTTGCCACGGGATGAGTTTTCCAGGCCTGGTTTGGAAAAATCAAATGTCTCCTCTTCCCACTCTTGATTTGTTAAAGGAAAGTAAATTGCAAACTGAAGAGTCTTCAAACAATGCTCGTCTGCCCCTGCCTGTCCCTCGTTCTGTTGAAATGTGGGACCTCCCAGCTGCACGACTGGTAGGATGGGTAATAATGCTTGTAACGAGCCGCAAATAGTTTTTCTGGACTCAGGGTTGTTTATTAAATCCCTCTTCTAGAACTCCGGAAAAGTAAAGTCAGGTTTTCTTTTTTTCCTCCTGCTGCTGCTTTAATATCCAGCCTTTTCTTTCTTTTTTTTTTGATGTGTGCACCAGCCTCTGATGTGCCACTGCAGGCTGTTCTTAGATCAGGTTTCTTGGCGTGCTGTTGACTTTATCTCGTTTACCGGATCACATTTCTGTTGCCGTACGCTGTGTGATCGCAGCCTCCCCGCAGCTTTTTAACAATTAGTAATTGAGCAGGAAGCGTGTGTTCATTACAATAGCCTTTTGATTTTGATTTTTTTCTTTATTTTTTATACAATCCCGCCGCGTTTCGTGCAGAGCCGAGGCGGGAGAGGCCTTTTTCTCCGACACGTTTTTGACAGAGAAGCCTGTTGTTGCAGCCACTTGGCCATTTGTCAGCGGTTCTCGGCCATCCTTCTCGCGCGGGTTGCTTGGCAACGCGGGCCAGAGCCATCGCACCACGGCCACCACGAGCAGGTTGGGAGATGATTTATCGGCGGGGCTGCCGGCGCGGTGAACCCGAGAGGCAGGACTGGACCTTTGAGCAGGAACCGACGGGAATGAGAGACAGACCCAGCTGGTTTGGGGTGCGTAGTGAAAGCACCCGGAGCCACTAATCAGACGGCACAATTTAGAGAGGAAAAAAAAATAATCAAGGCTCCTTGTTTAGACGGAATTGATTTTTATTTTTATTTTTTTGCAATTTATTTTCTCTTTCTCATCTAGGCTCTCGCACAGAGAGCAGAAAGCGAATAATCAAAGCTTTGTGTGCTGCTTTGGGTGAACCTGAAATCAGTCCCGTTACAAAAATAGCTCCATTAAAATACTGAAGGTACAATGAAGCTGGGGTTAGCACGTAAGGGTAGCAGTGCCCTGACAGCTCAAAGCCCAGGGTGAAGGAATAGTTGAATTCTCCCTCAGCTTTGGAATTGCCCGAGAGCTGATCCGTCACCTTCGGTATCACATTGCCTTTCGTACAGACCTTTGCATTGATCCCTGGCATTAAACAGAGAAGGGAAAGAAGAGTTTTATGAACTGGCATTTAGGTAGCAGTCGATGCTCTGGTCAGACGCAGAACTCAGACCCTCCCTTAAAAGATCACCTTCAGTAAACTAAACTGAAGGAAACTTGGCTAACCTTCAGGTAAGCGCCTCGGAGTTTCTTCTCCTAACTGGAGTCCTTTTCCCCGAATAGTTGCGAGGAGGGATTGGCAAGATGCAGAAGGCACGTTGACAAGAGCATTTTTCCGTATTTCTAAGTGGGCAGAGAGGAGAGGAGAGACGATGAATCCACTTTGACCTCTTGAATGGCAGTATAAATGCTTTATTGAAAATTCTAAATGAATGTGTTTGTAACTAGTAATGCCGCTCTGCATGCAATCTCATTTAGCCAACTGTGTATGCAAATGTGCTATTAATGTGTTTGCATCCAGTATAAATATACAAATCTAATCTGTTTATATGTGTAATTTACACACAGCTGTGCTCATGCTCACTTAAGACCAATCTTTCCAGTGAGCAAGAGGTATCCTGGGAGATCCATTGTTCAAAACAAAAGCCAACGGTGTGGCACCATGGAAGGGGGTTCATTTTCATTTCAGGATCCTCTGGCATTCCCTGGAGGGAACCTGCTTAATGACTTCCCGGCTGCGGGAACGTGGGGTCCGGGCAGGGCTTTGGTGGTGAATTCCTCATGCTTTGAGGTAGGGTTTAATTTTGTGGTGTAGTTTTTTCAGGAGAATCAAGTGATCCGATTGAGAGGCAAAGCTAATCATTCCGCACCTTTCAGCTGATGTTGCTCGTCAGCTTGTTTACAGAGGATACTTGATTTTACACGCAGATGGCCTAAGGAGTAGAAGATTTTTATCACGCGTAGGTGACCAGCAATGCACTCTGAAGAGCTGCTTTGAATATCCAATGAGGACATTAATGCCTCTTACTATAGATTGGGATCCAATGAATACCATCAAAATATTTTCTGGTTTCCATATCTTTCAGTAAGAGGACTTGGTGAAAAAGAATTTTGTTTTGAAAACACCACAGAGGTTCTAGGACAGTTTTGTCTTAATGCAGCAGAATTATTTATTTTTCTTGTGATTTTTTAAAAAGTAAAAGTTCCAGTTTCCATTAAAAGAAAGCTGAATTTGCTTTTAGTACATATTTTAAATTAACGTGACAATCCGCTGAATGGAGAAGCAGATCAGTTAAGTATATTTTTGAAGTAAGAGATGCTCTCAAGCAGAAAAAAAAATATGTACGCACTCACATACATGTATCTGAATACTCTGTTCCAGTCTTGCACCACAACATGATCCCCTGCAGGTGTGCCTATTCTTTTGGACTGGAAGTCTGGAAGCATGTTCGTGGCACAACTTAAGAAACGTTTTACCTGTTTAGGGTCATGAAAGGGGACTGTTCAAACAACAAACAAAACCGAAAACCAAACAAACTTGCCTCAGACTGGGTTTCTTTAAAACTTTCTGGTCTTTAATCAGCAACAACTGAGGGCTGGCTGGCATTAATTGCTGTTCATGCTGCACTGCTGTGGCTACCTGGGGCAGTGCACAGTGCCCCAAGTGCAGGGAAGGAGCTCGACTCGCTGTTGCTCCACAACTTTCCGTAAACCAAGCGGGTCATAAAAGAGCTCTGGTGAAGCATGGCAGCGGCCAGCAGAGCAGGCGTTCCCCTGCAGCAGAGGTGTCTCGCAACAGAGCTTCGCAGTAAGTGGTCACAGACGTCCTCGAGCAGTCCCCAGACTGCACTGAACAGTTTCTCCTACCTTTGCAGGGTTGTGTCAGAGGAGAAAATAAGGTCCTTCAAATCATGACCCGTGCTTCAGCCCAGCCTCTTCAGGAAGAGGCTAAATTGCAAGCTGGTGACAGCCTTCCTTCCTGCAGGAGCTGACAAAGAAGTGCTGCGGTTCAAGATGGGACAGAGCAGTAAACTTAAGAGCATCTGAGGTGTTGTAGGGTTAAGGCAGGGAACAGCGGGAGGATAGATATTTCTGCAGAGATCTACTACTTCTGCTTGCAAGCTGGAGATCTGCACGCACCCCTGACAGAGTGCCAGGGGCTGTGGAACAGCACGCAGAGCCACTTAGGGAAGGCTTACGGTGTCTTTCTGTTCAATGAGTTTGCCAGCGAGGTGATGTTCGCAAGCCCGCTGTTCCTGCATGTAACCCACAACAGCATGAGTGTCTAATGCGAAGGGTAAAGTCACTTGCTACTTCAAAATTAAATTCAAAAAACACTAAGCAGAGTTACGGTAGTGACAGGAAACAATAAAATGAAGTTCAGCGAGGTTGAAGCATATCCTGTTCTCCCAGCAGCAGGGCACGGTAAAGGAACACAGCGGAAGCCTGAATGTGGGTTTTCTTGATAGTTCCTCTTTTGCAGTGGACTGATTTTCATTTGTTTTGTTTTTACAAAGGTTTCAGGTGGGCTTCACTGAGTTGCCATGCTTGTTACTCATTCTACACACTGCTGTAGTAACCTACGCTGTGCTGTGTTACTTGGGGCCAGTCCTTGTTCGGAGCGTGTGTGTTCTTACGCCGAGAAATTTCAGTGGAGCCTCCCTCCCTTCTGCCCTTTCTTTTTACCCCTGGAAAAGGGTCGTTTCCCCTTCTCTCTCCTCTTGAGCTGGCGATTTGTGCTGCTTCGCAGCCATGTTCTGCAGTGACTTAGGGCAGTTGGGCTTTGGGTAAGAGTGTTCAGGGAACAAAGCAGCTTGTGGAAAGGGTTGAGCAGCGACGATGCTGCGTGTCTGCAGTGGTGAGGTGGGTTCAGACAACAGCTTGGATATATGTGGCAGTTGCGTTTTCTTAAAGTCTGTAATTTTTTTGCCCTTGATGGGATTCCTTGCTGAGCAGTACGTGGTTCTGTCTGTTACTGAGCGCAAGGAATTCCTTTGAGGTAAAGATACAGAGAATACTGGCATCATTTTCTGCTGCACCAGTTTGGTGAGCAAAACTTTGTGAATAATGCAGGTTATGTTTTTGTAAGTGATACCTGTCATCTTTAGATTAAACTGTATCTTCCTAAGGAGAAACTATCAGGGTACTTCCGTTTCTAGAGGACAGTATGTATCGTTTAACCTTACCAGCAATTGCTTTTATTTGCACACTGTACACACATAAGCAAAATATAATGTTAAAGCTCAGCCAAGCTTTTAATTAAATGTGCACTCATTTCAGCTCATGTGCATGCTAAGAAATTGTTTGGGGCAATCTCTAAATGTGCTGCACATTGAACAGAAGTTTTGCAGGTACAACCAGATCTCATTTTCTTTTCAGAGCAACTGTCATAATTTTTCAAATTGTGACATTTAAGAAGATGCTTTTATGCGTTTAGTGTTTATTTGCTGTTACTAATAAAACCCTGTAATTTTTCCTACCATACTTACTGTAAAACTTTAGAACCCCCCATATTAAATATGGAAGATGAGGGGAAACTTTACGTGGCATCTGCCTGGAAAACCTTGGACCTTTCAAAACATGCACTATACCTACTGCTTTCATAATAGCAAAATCTTCCATTTTTCTATGCTCATAATTAAGGAAAAGGTTGAGAGAACTTGCTGTTCTTGGACGTGGTTTAAGAGGAGATTTTTTTAGAAAGATTGAGGGGGAAAAAAGAAAATCCTTATTTCCTGGATTAAGAAGGAACAGAAAAGTCTCTGTGTTTGTAAATATATGGCATTACAACATGTTCTTCACTAATTAACCAGGTGGAAGTCATGGAAAGGGAATGAAATAGCACATGGAGTTTCTCAGAGAAAATACATTTGACCTAAACCCAATTGAAGCATCACCTCGGAAGAGACATAGTAGTGGTGGTTCTGAATGTACAGTTCTATCAGTCATCCTGCCCACGAGGTTTCGGTTTGAAATTCTTAAGTGGATTAAACAGGTTATTTCGTACTACATGTTATTCTTGCCTGCTTTCAGAAACAGCTTTATTTTAGATTTCTGCCGTGAAGAAGGAAGCTGAACTGGGAACCTGAGTTCCCGGTTAAAACCTGGGGTGCTGAATTTCAGCGTACAGCAGCAAATTTTTCCCTGCCAAGCTGTAATCTCTTGATAATAGAAACCCTGACGCATAACCTTAACCACAGCTTTGCGATGGCACTATCATCACATTGATAAACACGCCGCCTGAGCTCTGTTAGTCAGAACATAATGGCTTTGTGTATCTTGTCACGATATTTGTTTCTTGGGATAAAATATGGGACCTGCAAGTAACACATATGCAAACATTAACATGCTGGTTCCTTGTTCTTCCTGGGTTATTTATAGCTCCCTGTTTACACGTTGTAGTAGGATACTGCAGAACCTAATCCGTTTCATTAGGGAAGCTCAAATTTTAAAGTGCTGCGAGGGGAGCTTGTGTTGCGGCTGGTCAATAGCCATGGTAACCACTTCAGAAAACAGAACCGCGTCGTCGGCTGCGAGCAGGGGCTGCCCTAACAATCCGTGGGATTTCCTAAGGCCGCTGCACAGCGATAATGAGCCGTAGCGCTTTTGTTAATTGTCGTGCAGTTTGTCTTCAGTGAACAGTGCAACCAACAGTGCTGACAGAACTCGGTCATAAATCATGATTTTACCTTAAACATAAGTGGTAACATTGAAATGTTTCTCTTAATTGTTAAAAGTACAGAACTTGGATTTTTAAACCACTGTGCCTAGAGTCACTTCCACTTTTTATCACAATTTTTCTTGTGCATCCACAGGTTTAAGCCTCATTGTTCTGCCAGCCCTGTGTTGGAAGGCTTTTTAAATTCAGCAGCTGTCATTTTCAGGTGCCTTCTGTGAGCAGTCCAACATCTCCTGCACCATTAAAATGCAGACATAAAATTTGTTGTGTGTCATTTGTGCAGAGGAGAGGAAATTTAAACTGTGTTATGCAGTCTGTTTTACGAGGCACTGGAGAGCAACAGGTCACTTCTGATTTGGTGTGTAGATATTTAGTTCTTTTATATTTAAAAACATTTAGCGGTCTCTGTTGTGCTCGACTTGGAGAAAAGAAGTCGCTGTTCTTGCTGCAGGCTAAGGGAGAGCTGATGCCTGCACTAATGGAAGACTAGAACAGGTAGGAAAATCTGGAAAAGTCAAGGTTCCTAAAAAAACCTTGATCATTTTGTGAAGCTGTAGAATTTCTGTCCAAGCTTGGGAAGCTAATTTTTGTGTGCTTTGTTGTTCTTTGTGTATTCAGGAGTGGCTTCCTCTTGCCTTTCGGCAGAGGCACGGCATTATTTTATAGTTGGACACCTTGTACTGCCTCTGTGGCCTGGTGATAATTCTGCGGCACTGATAAAGGTGACCACGTCACTGGCCAAAACTTCAGAATGCCAGAAGGATTGACTTCCTTCGTATTGGGAAATTGGGAACAGCGCTTCAAGCTTCCTCTGATTCCGTTATTGAGATAGGCTGTACGCTAGGCTTACGTTCACAGTAGGGATTTTAGACATCTCATGAGTTCAAAGGAAAACAGTTTGTCATGGGCTTTTTTTAATACACAACACGAATGTAAAATAGTTTGGTTAAAAGGGATCTTAAAAAAATAAATAAAATGGTCCCCTGCGAATTCAGAAGCACCATAGTAAGTCTTTGGCAAAATGGGGAGTAGGGAATCGGGGCTTTTCAGTGAATGCAGTGGACCAGATTGCTCTCTTGTATTTGCCTGTGCTTTTTTTAAAGTCCATGGTTGGAGCAGAAGCTCTGGTTTCTTCTTAATCCCCTACAGTTTCCTATGTTGCCTTTCCCGTATGTGCTCTGTAAAAGATGCTGTAAAAGCGTCGTACCTCAGATAGAGTCCACAAGGCAATGATGTCAAAGCCAGGAGTGAGCTGAGTTTTGAATGCGTTCCCTTCGGATTGCCTCTTTTAAAATGTTCCTTGATTTGGTTGATTTTCATTCTTTGCGATAAACTGCAGTCGGGAACGATATTGCTCTTCTGGATCTTGGCAGTTTGTACGAGGACGCGTTTGTTTGCCTTGTTGCTGCTGCTGCCATCTTCTCGTGCCCAGCACAGGGCAGAAGTCCATGCACGTGGTGCCAGGGGAGCGACCGGCCCCTCCCTTGGTGTAATGCAAATTCCTTGTCATTCCCATGGTAAGAAATGAGAAATACGTGGGTGCCTTAGTGACCGGTTACTCACTGTAGGTGATCTCAGTATCTTGCTCTGCAGACCTGTGTGTTTTGCCTGTGAATGCAGAGTTGGTACCTTGCTAGGGTAAAATTTTCATTGTTCAGGAACCCAAGCCCCCCTGAAACTGAAACTCCCAAGTGCTCTGTTCACTCATTTAGAAGGAGCAGGTGGGTATGAGCAGATCACACACTGGAAGGGACTGTAATCTCAAAGCTATACAACTGGTAGTTAATTCCTGTCTCCATGCCCCTGGGCACGTTCCTGGCTACCCTAGCAGTCTTGCTGGTTTTGAGGGTCAGGGTTAGGTAAGGATAGATGCCTGTGAGAGCATATCTACAAAATAATATGCATGAAGTTCCAAAGAGACTGCTCACTCATGGTGGGAGCTTACGAGGTGCGCAGAGCAACCCTTTCTGGGATTATTTATCCCCAGTATGGAAGCCTCCGATCACCTGCCCACCTCCTTCAAGTAGATGTTTGCAGGAACATGTGATCCAACGTGCATTAAGCCAGCTTGAGGCACGTTTCTTTTTATGGAAGTATGAGTTCTCCTGTCCCTCCCTGCAGAATGTTAGGGCCCGTACACTCAGCGTCTGCCCCATCTTTTTGGCAGGCGAGATTGGGGATGTGCTAGCATTTATACCGGCA
>NW_009711941.1:0-26639 GCF_000703405.1 Apaloderma vittatum
TATAAATAATAAGATTGTAAGATATTATAAAATAATAATATTATGAAATTATAATACTATACTATAAAATATATAATACACAGAAGTATAAAAATATTCCCATCTACAGGATCATGTAGTTGTCTGTAATATATGTTTCCCAATCTGTGTTCTCTTGTGCTTCAGCCAGGTTTCTGTTCCAAACAAGAGAGGAAGGAGTTAATAATTGTCTTTGAAAGTCAATAAAACTAACTGAATATGTTTTGGGAAGAGTCAGGACCTGGCAGGAAGAGACAGATGGTCATGACTCTGTAGGAAGTTAGTCTTGGGTTTTTCAGCACTTGGTGCGGAAAAGAATTTCCTCTTTGTGGTGCTTGCTTCTGTGGTGCAGACTTGTAAGGTAAGAGACACTCTGGGTGGAGCTCAGAGGGCGAGGTGTCACCTGGAGTAGCAGTGATGTTTTTGTGATTCCTCATTCTAAATCTTAGTAGTAACAGAGACTAGGACTACAGCAATGGAAAGCTTTTAGGAACTGAATCCTCCTGACTTGCATAAGCCTTGCTGTTTGGGCTATGATTGTTGAAGCAAAACTACACAAGCAGCTGTATCAGACTAAATGACAGTTTTATGCTCCACAGAGTGTGACAACTCCACCTTAAGAAAAAGATTTTGCTACAAGTAGCTTAAGAAAAACTGACTTTGGTCTAGGGACGTGTCTTTACAAGTTTTATAAATAAATTTTAAATGTGGCTGAAAAGATATATGTTTTTTTTCTAAAATAAAAATATTTTCCCATCTGTGGTGTGGACCATCTTGGAAATCTGCTTTTTTGAAATCAGATTCTTCATGGATTGAAAGAGATTACTCTGGAATAGACGCAATAAGAAATAGGAAAAGACTCTGGCGTCAATGAAAACGATCTGCCTACCATGCACAGGTAACTGTGCCATAGATACGTCAGGCAATTCATAAAGATTCAGAGTTTGTATAATGCTGTACTGAATTTAACATGTCATAATCAAGTGAAGGACTAATTTTCATTTCAGTTTTTACACTTTATAAAGCATTCATATTCTGTGCCTTCTATATGATCCTGTAGCAATCTAAACCAAGCATTTTCAGTTATGAAATCTTTACTCTGGACATAAGAAAAAAGTTAATGTATGATTTTTTTACACTATTTTTAGCTGATTAAATAGTTTTCATTGAATGTTTTCAAAATTATTATGATTGAAACCACTACTGTATATTTCTAATTAAAGGAATAATGACATATGACACATAAATCTTATGTTATCTTGGTAATCTCCACTGCTGTTTAATGTTTTTTATCCCACAGATGCTAAGGAGCTCCTAACCCATACATTTTGTCTTCTTCCCATCAACTCAAATTGTTTTGTCAGCATGGTGAGACAAATTGTAGCCAGCCCTTAGTTAAACATGAATTCGCTGCAATTTTACTAGGTCTTCTCCGGAGGCTTCCTCTGCTAGAATAAAACGATTTCTTTGTAGCTCAGTATGTGCGACAAGATATTTTTTCCAGATACAATACGTGCTGACTGTAACCCTTCAGCATTTGAGTGGGGTTTTTTTCATGATAAAAAGAGCAGATGATGGCGAGTAATTCCCAAATTATTAAAAAAGAATTATTTACTGGCTTGGTGAGCTCCTGCTGCTGCTGGGTAGTATCTGGGCATGTTTATATCTGGGCTTCGTCAGGCACTGCTAAAAAGTAGGGAATTTAAACCTGCGGTTCCATTCCAGTATAAATTTCTAATAATACTGTGTTTTCCAGAGAAAGGATGAAAGTGGAACTACGGTGACAATTGATTCCCTGAAGCAAATTTTGTGCTTGTGGATCAGTGTCAGGTATTCTATAAAGTCTTGTCTTCTTCCACATGAAGTGCTGCCTCTAGGGTGTTTTACTGCCCAGTTAAATATTCTCCCTTCAAAAATTTCTCTGTGAGATATTTATAGTTTCAGATGAAATTATATTCAGCTGGTTTTGTTATAATTTATTGTGGCTCGTCATCACATACTTTTAAAAGTATTTTTTACCATTATTGCTATGCTTTCCAGATGTCAAGTTTTGGTCTCTTTTTTCTCTCTTTTTTTTTTTGTTTCCTTAAAGCAAATTTCAGGGCTATTGAAGTATTAGGATAATTTCTGAGTGTGGGTGAAAAAATAGATGAGATGATGGCATCTTCTGCTTTGTACTTGTAGGAGGAAGTAGAGGAAAGAACTGATATCAATTTCTATGAAATACTGACGTTGGAGTTGTGCAAAATGTAACTAATTAGCAACAGAAGGCCTCCTTGTACTGGCTGTAGTGTTGCTCCAAACCACTCCCTGAGACAATTCTTCGATTACACTGAGATTTTGTTCCCAAATGCTCTTTATCATGGCTTAATTTCTTCTAATCCTTCCTATTCCACACTTTTCTTTTGAACTTATCTAATCATAAAGTTTCAAATTTTAATGTAAAATAGATCACCTGTTTATTTAATGCAGTAGAAAATCTATGTTGTCTTATACAAGGCACCTGGCACCTCTTACAACAAAAATCATCTTCATTTTTATTGTAACCTTGCCAAACTGTGAAAGCTATTGTTTAAATATGTGTTTGGGCTGCATAGTTGCTTCAGACTGATTCTGTCTTTCTTTCTCCTGTCTTTGTCTTTCCAGGGTCTCAGTGCACAAAGATGGGTTTTCCTGGAGTGGTTTGGACTCAACATTTAGAAGGGCCTCAGCTTAGACCACAGTGTGTCAGATTCGGCCTGTATGTGAAGTATGTGCCTGTTTTATGTATTCCCTCAACATAGAGAATGTTTGTACAGTCAATTTTGAGCACAGATCTTTAAAGATTAAAGAAGAATGTGAAGGGAGGGAGAAATAACATTTTATACAGTCTTGATAGAAACTCTAAGGTCTAAATCTCTTCAAAAACTACAGATGTTATTTTCAATAGATTGTGAAACATGGGTTTGTACTAGTCTTCTCCTGTAGGTTTTTGTTGTGGGTTTTTGTTTATGTTTTGCTACTGTGATTTGTGAATACTTTTCTTAAGCTCCTAAAACTAATACAGAAAAAAAAGAAGTGCATTATTGTGTATTATTGTCCTCAGGAAGAAGATCCAGGATCTGGGAATCTGACCACACCTCAGACAGCACTTGATACCTCTAGTGTCTTTGAGGCTGCTTCAAATATAGAAGAGTGGCTACTCTCTAATTGCTCTGCTCCTTATCCTATTCCTGCTCGGTCCCCATGTGTTGCCTGCTTTAGTCAAGAGGTGGCGTCCCTGCCCAAAACAGGGAGGTTGGACTAGATGATCTCTAAGGTCCCTTCCAGCCTATGCCATTCTATGATTCTATGATCCTAGTTCAGAGACGAAAATCTTGCAATTCAGAAGGCTCCAGACCTGCTCAAGACCTGTACTAATCTGGCCAGGATGTTCTAGGCTGTAATTAACACTTTATTTTCTTGCATTAAAATCTAACTCTTTAAAAGTAATCAACCAATAGGAAATGCTGGGGTTAAATATGCCTGTTTACTCTTCAGTGTATTTCCACTTGTATACCAGAATCTTTAACTACAAACTTTCTTTTAGATGGTATCTTTGTTTTAAGAATAGAAAAGACAAAATGAGAAAGTTAATGAGCTGCTAAATACTGTTATAAC
Organism: Apaloderma vittatum; assembly: GCF_000703405.1. NCBI lineage: Eukaryota > Metazoa > Chordata > Aves > Trogoniformes > Trogonidae > Apaloderma > Apaloderma vittatum. The sequence continues at coordinate 3,658 of NW_009711941.1, forward strand.
CTCACTGTCTGAATGTGTGATGCTATGTTATCTGTGCTACTTTTTCAGTAGACTCATCTGCCAGCATGTTTCCCATCTATTTTCTCTTGGACATATGAAATGAGGCTTTGTCTCCCTGCCAAATTTTAAGTTTAGAACTTGAGACAGAAAGAGGAAGATCAGCACTATATGTTAAATCTGGATTTCGATCAGGCAGGACCTGACATCATAAACTCTTTCCCACATTTGAGTCATAGCTTATACAGTTTCATCACCTCAGCACTTCAGAAACTCCAGTTACAACATCTCAGATCAGGCATTAAGTAAAAATAACCCACAGCTACCGACAACTTGAACAGAATATCGTGGACGTGGTTTGCTTAAACTGACCTTTTTTTTTGTCTTGAGAACTTCTTTCATTCACTGTGCATCTTTCAATTTATTTTAAAAAAAAAAGAAAAAAAGAAAGGAAGAAGTGTTCTTTAGTACATTTATCTAGACTATAATGCAGTCTGTAATGCAATTACCCTACCAATCTACGTCCTGTTCAGCTATATGCAACAGCAAACTCGTAAACCAGCTGGCTGTTTTGCATATAGACTTTTAATGACCCTTTGCATATGAGTACTTTTATTGCTGATCTTGTGAGAAACAAATGAGCAAACCTCTCTTGCTCTGTAATATTACGGAGATATGGAGATCCAACTGCAGATTTCTTCTTTTATGTTTGGTCGGGCAATGATAACTACCTTAATGGTTCTAGTGTGATTCTGAAAGTGGATCTTCTTTTATTTTTATTGAATTGAAGAAACAAATTTTGAGATTGCTTGAATATCTCTGATATTTGGAGCTGTACTGCAAGTACAATGAAAGAAGATATTCCTTATAAAGATATTCCATATAAAGAAGATATTCACAGTTATCTTCTCTTCACTGATCAGTTTTGCCTAAAGTCACACACTGTGGTACTTACAACTGTCTTGGCCACTCAGTAAATTCATAGTTTAATTCTTATAAAATGTGGTGGGCAAAAGTTAATGTCCACTGTTAAGCACTTAGAATATTTTAATAACATACTGATCAGAAATAGACCTCCAGGTTGTGTTGTTCTCAATCAATCAAATACTGCGAGGTACCCTGGAATATCTAATAATGTAAGATAGAATCATTGGGTGTGTTGGGTTGGAAGGGACTTTATAAAGTCATCTAGTCAAACCTCCCTGGGAAAGAAACTACCCAAGCTCTCCAAGAAAACTTCCATAAAAGGCAGAAAAAGAGAGGGGTTCCTTATGCCCAGTAAATCAGGGAGGGAGCAATAGAGCCAACAAGGCTAAAACGCTCACCACAGAATGCAGAAGTAGCAGTGTGAGAATAGAGATGAGCAGCAAGAGCTCTCCTAGACTCTGCACAATGCCAGAGCTGTTCTGCTTTGGCTTGAGTTTTCTCCTATTTCCCACACAGCTTCTGCTACTCAAGTTGCTCTGTGTGCCCCTGCAGAGCTCTCAGAACATCCTCTGTGGAGGTACCCACAGGGGTGTGGGTACCAGGCACCTTCACCCAGGGAGACTGGGTTAGTTGTCAAGGCAGGCCCAAAATAAGAGACAATTTGTTCAAGCTAACAGAAATGCAGGGTAATAAGCATTCAGACTGCTACTTGAAACCTTGGCAAGATTTCTTGTTGGCACAGATTTCATTTTGTGACCTTCAGCAAGTAATTTAAGGGTAGATTCTCAGTGAGACTAACACCTGAAATGACTTTCTCCAAAATTTAGATCAGTGGCTGCTTACTTTTTCCAGGACTCAATCCTTATACACTTACTTTTTCACTTCAAAATATGTATTTTTTACAAAGAGGCCAAGAGTACCTTTGTTTGTCCCTATGTGTTATCTTGATCAGTAATAAGTTTCACCTGCAATCAGGTGTACATTTGAGTATTTTCTCTGTTTAGGGTTTTTCCTGGGGAGAGAGGATAGGGAAGGTGAAATGTGTTCAGCCTTTACTCTGGAGATGCTCTTAATCACTCAGCTACTATGTATTGTAGAAGTCTTACTCTGTTTTATCAGAGCTTGTATGCTTTCAACATGATTCTCTAGAATAGAGAGTTGAATCTGATTCTCCCATGTTTAAGCCTGAAATGTTCCTAGGTACTATAGAATCAATATATTTCTGTCTTGCTGTCTGTTGTGAGAAAAGACTTCACTGGCTTTGGAAGCGAAGGAGAAAGAATGGCAAGCGAAGGTGCCTGTCTATAGTTGTCACCAGTGCTGCATATTGCCCACCAAGTGCTGGTAATAACATTCTTTAAGCAAATCACAGGTATTGTAAAGTCAATTGCCTGTATTAGTGTTTTGAGTTCCAGTATGCAGAAGAATTACTGATTGTTAATGCTGAATAACAAAGAAACTTAAGGTCTAGAGACCAGACTCCTTGGGGTCTTCATTCCTTCACCTTACAATTTAAACAGAGATACATGTGAACGCAGCATAAAAGACCAGTATGATTTCTCTGGGTGTAAATGTAGTTATACAAGTTGTGATATACTGGAAAATCTGTGGTAATACAATGATTTCAGAGTAGGCATCTAAAATAGCAGTAAAATGAAGCTGATTTAGTGAGAAATTACTGAAGAAATTATTGTTAGACTTATTACAATAGGACCTAGAAGCTCTAATCACCTGAGGGAGAGAGTTGGAAGAAACCAACTGAGAGAAATGTTGAGAGTGGGAAAAATCATCTTCACTGCCAGCAGCTAGGCAGAGATGTGATTGTCACAAAAAATACCACTGTAAAGAAATCTAAACCTATGAGATCATTGACCATCAAAGGAATTATGAACAAATAACTTATATTTTCTTCAATATAAAACTGGACATGCCAGGTGTATCAATGTGATATTCTCGCTTTTTTACATTGTAATAATTTAGGCACATTGAAAACTTTTTTTGATAGATGTTTTTTACAGTTTCTAAGTTTTTATGTGAAAGGACATTCAAACTAATTTCGAAACTGAAGTTACTAGAGATTGAAGAGGAAAGTGAAAAAGTGTTAATTGTAACATCTATATTTAATTCTTAGCAGAATATATGGAATCTCCAGCTGAAGAATATCCTGTTGAATTATTTCATATAATAAAAACAGTATCAACCAACAGATGAATAAACTCATCTCCTTTCATTAGCATTTGGTTGGAATTTGCATTTCTCAGTCCACGTAATTTGATCAGAATTTATCAGCTCACTTGCTTTCCACTATTAAGAGTGGATACAGTTCATTATAAAGCATATATTGAAATGAAGATGTACACTATATCCTTTAAATCTTAGTGAAAAGGGAATGTGTTTACAGGGCACGTATCTTATGAATTAATATCAGTCTCCTCTGTATTGCAGTCTGAACTCTAGCAATAATGAGGGGCTATCTAGACTGTTCCTTGAATCATTATACTGCCACCATCATTTTGTATTTCCAAGATCTCCAGACACTCACCCTGGACACCAAACAAAGAAACTAAGACAAAAAATCAGATAGTTCAGCTACACAGAGATTTTAAGTGATAAAAGTATCACAATATTTTTATTGGACAAGAACAGAAATTTTAACATCCTCAGGAATGCATAATTAAGCTTCTAAAAATCAGTTTAATGAAGATGAAATATTTAACTTTTTTAATTATTAAAAAGAACCATCAGTGTCTAGAAGTAACTCTTATTAACTGTCTGAAATATTCTTCTTCCAGCTTGGCTCTCTTGCTTCATGAAAATCAAATTATTATTTTATGGGCAGAAACCAGAAATATTAATTAAAATAATTTCTCAATAAAAACTATGAAATCAGGCATGATCCAGGATTATCTAGCTGGTTTGTTGATTTACTTGAGTTGTACTACAGTAAGGTATAATTTGGTATCAAAAAGCATAACTAACAATAGAAGGCTTTATTGCTCTCTGGTGCAATAGGAGGTGTTAAAAGTTATAAAGTAATACTAGCAATCATGTGTAAGTTAAAACTGCTTTCTTCATTTTACAGGAGGATGCAGACATAAGAAGAACCTCCTCTTGAACAGGTCTGATTTTGCCATCTTTTCACTAACAGAAAAAAAATGTGAGAAGGGAGGAAAAAAGTAGAATATTTCAGTGTTTTCAGTATGATTTGCAGGGGTATTTGTTGTTGGTTTTGACAGCAGAATCACAGAGTCATTAAGGCTGGAAAAGACCTCTAAGATCATGAAGTCCAACCATCAACTCAACACTGCCATGACCACTAAACTGAAGGGCCACTACCCTGAAGTGCCACGTCTACACATTTTTTGAATACCTCCAGGGATGGTCACTCCACCACTTAACTGGCCAGCCTGTTCCAATGCCTCACCACTCTTTCAGTAAAGAAATTTTTCCTAGTATCTAATCTAAACCTCTCCTGGCGCTACCTGAGCCCATGTCCTCTCGTCCCATTACTTGTTACTTGCGTGAAAAGACCAACTGCCGCTTCACTTCAACCTCCTTTCACGTAGTTGTAGGGAGTGATAAGGTCTCCCCTCAGTCTCCTCCACGCCAAACAGCCCCAGATTCCTCACCTATTCCTCTTGTGATATATGCTCCAAATCCTTTATCAGGTTGGTAGGTCACCTCCATATCCTCTCCAGCACTTTAGTTTCCCTCTTGTAGATATGTTTGTTCCCTAAGCTGAAGCACAAAGCCTGTGTAGGTGTTATTTGGCAAGGCTCATGTCTGAGGATTGATTAGGTTGTAGTCCTTATTCTGCTGCAAATTGGTGATGCTGGATAAACTACCTGTTTTCATGTGGCAAGTGTATATTTTTGTGTATAGAAGTTCTAGTATTCTTTTTGCTTGGTTAGAAGTCCTAGGCAATGTTGTGGTTTATGTTTTATTAAGTACATTTTTTTTTCGAAGTGCTGAAATACTTTGGCCTGCTGTTCACCATGGGAGAGAATAATGCACCCATTTGGTGCACTTGACTTAAACACCTGATGTTTTCCAGATGCCTTGACACTAATAGGAGTATGACACATTCTATTCTTTAAATAATGAGGAACTACTTGTTGAATGAATATGATGTAAAATAAGAATAAAAAATGTACAATATGATTTTATGAAACAGTTAACCTTGCACAGTGACTAAGTGCAAACTGCCTTTAATGGATTATAGTGTAATCTTTCAGCTGCATAGGTTTGTATATAAGATTTTATATGCAACATAAAAAGTAAAGCAACTTCTCTCCATATTGATCTGAGTCTCAAGTAAGTGACCATACAAATGAATGTGAAGATTTGAGAAACCTGTTCTACTAAGATTAATTATTCAAACAATCAAGTTAATATATTCTAGTGAATTAGAAATCTTGTCCCCTGTGTACTTTCAGAAGCAAATAGTCCTTTTTTGTTTTGTGAAAGGAAGTGGGACTACAGCTTCTGCTCTTCTGCATTGCCTAGGATCAGCTGCTTGGTAGAATAAGCACTAGAGAGTTAGAGCTCTAATTTCAACATGGAAGAGGTTAGTCCTCTTTCCCACTCTGCAGGCAGAAAGTGCTGATATACATTCAGCTACCTCAGGAAGGATGGGGATAAAGATGAAGAAAAGGGGTAAGTTTAAAGATGCAGCTTGAAGTTTACAGACAATTTGATATAGTTGTGAGTGTGCTAGGTGGATTCTAGAACGCCCTGTGTTCTTGTATGTTATAATGTATATTCTATAGAGACCAATACTGCAGGGAAACCTACACAGACAATTTTAAATTTTAAAGTACGCTCATGAGCTTCTGACCGAGAATCATAGAATCAGTCACAGAATCATAGAATCATAGAATCATAGAATCATAGAATCATAGAATCATAGAATCATAGAATCATAGAATCAATGTCGGGCTGGAAGAGACCTTTAAAGGTCATCTAGTCTAACCCACCTGCAGTGAGCAGAGCTCTAACTAGATCAGGCCACTGTCTTTGATCTAAGAATGCATTTGTGTTTGATAGCTCCAAGATATTTCATACAAGTGCTGGAGCAAATTAACTGTTAACCTTGGCTAAATTCAAGGGTGAGTCATAATTTTCAGTCTACTCAATTTTCCCATGTTTAATTGTATATTATGTGCTGTTTCACTGGAGCACTGTATCATGATATCATCACTTGTGAGGTCATGAACATTTTTATCTCTCCCAGGAGTCAGTGGGCATTCAGGTGGATTTGGGTGGTTACTCCAGCTTTTAGACAGAACCTGCCTTGAGCAAGCCCTTGCTGTTTGAAATCACAGAAATAAAGCTGTGTGTGAAAGAATTGTTTTGTGTCAAATTACAGAAGATCATGTTTCAATTGTGGATGATTAAAATGTCATATGTATTTGACACAAGTCTGTAAATGGACTAGTAAATCCTGATATTAAAGGGATAATATCTGGAATTATTTAACTAGTTCTCCAAATTTAAGATGTGGTTACCCTTTGACTTTATTAGTTAGCAAATTGTGCATGACTTACTTGGCCTGTTGTAACAAAAATCCTGAGCTCTTCAGGAACACCACCAACTTGATAGGAAAATTGACATTGAGACATTATTTTCTACTGAAAACATTACTAATTTGAAAGCAGTTGGACTGCTGTAATTGAGCTTCAGCCTGAATTCTGTTTTTCAGCTGCTGCAAACCTAAAAATAGATAAAACAGTGCACCTGAATGAAGAAAAATGGGCTTGAAATAAAAAAAAAAGAAAAAAAGCAAAGCTTTCTGATTTTTTTTCTATTCTTGTTGATTTATTCAGTAAGTGTGGTAGAATCCATGCACATATATATGCTGGGGGCAGCCCAGCTGGAAAGAAGCTTGACAAGAAAGAACTTGGGGGACTTAACTGCTGGCTTAACATGAGCCAGCAGTGTGCCCTTGCTGAAGGTAAGATAAATGGTATCCTGGGCTGCATCAGACAAGGCACTGTCAGCAGGTGGAGGGAGGTGATCCTTCCTCTCTGTTCAGGACTGATGAGGCCACACCTGGAGGGCTGGGTCCACGTCTGGGATCCCCACTGTAAGAGAGACATGAACATATTAAAGTTCTACAGAGGGCTACAAGGATGATGAAGGGACTGAAGCATACTCACCTAAAAGTAAAGGCTGATTGCTGAAGCTGTTCAGCCAGAAGAGAAAGCTCAGGGAGATCTTATCAGTATATGCAAATACTTGAAGGAAGGGTGCAAGGAGGATGGAGCCAGGCTCTCTTCAGTGATGCCCACTGACAGGAGGAGAGTCAATAAACACAAATCAAAACACAGGAGCTTCTGTCTGAACACAAGGAAACACTTTCTGACTTCAGGAGTAACTGAGCACTGGGACAGGTTGCCCAGGGAGATGGTGGAGTCTCCATCCCTGAAAACATGTAGACATGGTCCTGGCTCACTGCTCTGGTCGAGCAGAGGGATTGGGCAAGATGATCTCCAAGTGGTCCCTTCCCACCTCAACCGTTGTATGATTCTGTGATTAAAAAAAGTGTAGGTTACTATCAGTGTCATTGACTACACCACTTCAGTTCATCATTGTAAAAAAGACTTCTTTTTCCAGATTATGACATTTCAAGAGGAGAAAATCTGATCATAAAAACTGTTGAGATGGTTACGTTAGCTATGGCTGTGAGTTACAGTCAGTCATGGATGTGGAGTAAATACTTTGGAGTAGATATGTTCTCTTGATGTTGAAAAACAAATCTTTTAAATACTTTAAGTCATTGAATTCTGACAAGATTCCACAGAGACTAAAAATCAAGCTCAGAGATAGATATTTGGCCTATTGGATTGTTCTATGCTGTTAAATCACCTTTTTTATTATTTAGAAATTAAAAATGTGTTAGGTAGGGAATTTAATTCACCTATGTGTAACTTCAGTGTCTGAGACATCTCACAGATGAGGTGTGGTATACAGCTTCCTGAAATCTGCAAGACTACTTCTACTTTATTTTTCTTTTTCACTGCAAAGGTGTCTGCTCATTCTCACTTTTAAAACCTTGCTTCTAAAACCTGGCACAGTGTTTGAAGTGTAGTGAGGTACCAACTATATGTAACTCCTGAATTCTTTTGGAGTGTATCATGGGAAATTACACCAGCTCTAATATTTTTAGTCGACAAATTGGCTGCTAGTTTTGTCTTTGCAAAACCAATCATTTTATCTATATCGTATTATATCGGGAACTTAATTGAGTTTTATTTCTATGTGTTAGAATGTCTGCCATATACCTTTACCTTGGCATAACAGGTGAAGAAGGCAGAAAATATTTATAACGACATACAATTCTTTTTGCTAAAATGAATATATATACACATATATGTTTATATATATATATGGGATATATCCAGACGCATAACTTCAATGTACTTAGAATAGCAATTTAGCTACTAATTGCTAGAATTTTTTGTACTAGAATATTTTATGCTAAAACACTTGGAAATGTAAAGAACATCTCACAAGTTACTTTAATTGGGTCAACACACAGCTAGAGATGCTGATTTCATACTTTTACTCAACTTATGAATGAGTTGTGGTTAGATGACTTACTTTAGTCAGCCTACTCCACCCTGCTAAAATACTTTTTGCTGCTTTATAGTATTTTATAATTTTCATATAGCTTTTTGTTTGGTCAGGAAATCTTCACTTTCAATTTCTTATTTTGGATGGAAATGCTTTCCCAGACATGGTGTTTCTGGACTGTTTTCCCAGATTATATTAGTAAATATAATTAACACTAGGAGGTAGAAGGGTTCTTATTTGCAAGATAAATACAGTTTTAATAACTAGTTATATATTATTTGTGTATTATTGATAGATATATTTTTTCAGTTATGGTATTTTCTGTTTTTCACAGTAAATGAATATATCTTTGAAAGAATCCACATATGAATAGGACAGATACTACCTTTGAAGACAGAATGCTTTAAATGTTTGCATAGTTACCATATGTTTGATATTTCTGCATCCAATATTTGATATTTCTGCAATGGGAAAAACCTCAGACTTTAGACTGTGATATTTAGCTTTCTTCCCAGTAGACTTCTTGCATAGGTTTTGAACTTTACCTTTAAAGATTTGTCCTTTACCATCTTTGTATGAAATTTTGACTGCAGTAAATTTAATAAGTGATTGTACCTTTCACAGTATTAAAAACCTTCACCAAATATTTAAGGAAAGTTTGCAGTGTTTGACTGAAAGAAAAAATACAGAAACTTCACATAAAAATATGGAAGTAACTTTAATATTAGCTCAAACAAGAGAAATTTATGAGAACTTTACGTGACTTCATGTTATGTGTGGAATTAGAACCATTACTATAGCCTAAGGAAATGACCAGAAAGCAATGTGAGACAATTAGTGAGAGAATACATGCGTGAGCTTAACTTTAAGCATATAGATAGCACCATATGTGTGGCCTGGTCTAGTCGAGAGGTGGCGTCCCTGCCCATGACAGGGAGGTTGGACTAAATGATATCTAAGGTCCCTTCCAGCCTAGGCCATTCTATGATTCTGTGATATATTCAAACAGCATTTTTCTGCCCTACTTAAAGTTTTTTTTAATGTCTGCCACCCGTGTGTTTAGAGAAATATTTGTGTATAGGGAGAAGGTCAAATGTAAGCAAGCAGCAGACAAAACACCTGATGCAAAACCGAGCAACTGTTTTGATGTTTTATGTGACAAATAAAGGTTCTAACATAAGTCCCATATTATTCCTTTACATTTAGTTGACTTTGAGGAAAAAAAAGTATGATACAACTAGCCCTAGGAGAAAATTGCTTTTTTACTGTTTTATTTAGATTTTTGCTAAGATAAATTGGTGCTCAGGGCTTGTTAAACAAACACACATGTTTGTCCTGAATGTTTTACAGAGCTTGAGAAAATCACATGATCTTTATAACGGGCTCCTTAGGCATGTGTTTCACAGCTATAAGAAACTAACAAACACTGAACATTCTCTACAGTTGACATCATCTATTAATGGCAGTCCTCTGGAGCTTAGCTGCTGAAATGCCATCTGCTGCAGGAAACATGAAATACGGTAATTCTTGATGGAATCTTAAATGAAGCCTTTAATAATGAAACTTGACTTAGTTCAGTTATTATTGAACATTGTGATAAAGCTTCATTTTGTGATTCGGTCTTATTACTATGAACAGCTGATTTCCAGAAGGTGCCTTAGTTCTTTTATGGAGGATTCTAACTGGACAGCCTGGAGTCCAAAAGAGCAAAATCTGTCTAGTACACCAGCACCTCTCAGGGGTGACTCTGTTAACACTGCCATGACTCAACTGCTTTTAACCACTGCATTTTATACAGCCGCAGTCTCTCCCCTGCATATCACTTTGCATGCGATTGGCACTTGAACACCTGAACATGTTATTAACTCTTTATGAATGTGTTATTGTGAAGGTTATCACTTAAGGTTCTCTACTAGAAACCCATCTTACTCTTCACATTTCCAGCACTACCAGTGCAACAGCTTATGATACTGTATTAATTTGACTTTGCAATGCAGTGAGTGGAGGAGAAGTTCCAATGTTTCTGAACAACAGAGGGGTGAAAAGCAAGAACAAATAAGAACTAAGAAAAGTCTTGCGTAGGTGATGTCTGGTTCCTTCAAGGAAATGGGAAATGCAAGATGACATTCAGCCTCTTTGGGGATAGGACTGCAGTTTTATAATGAATTGAATTGGTCTTTCCCATTAGCTTCTGAAGTCACAGAAGAGGGAGAGTACAATCTCAATTTATAGCTATTTGTGTAAAGTGAGTGAATTTATTGGCATCTAAGCCACCTATAAGTAATATTTTAAGGATTATTTTGGCAGAAGGATAGGGACTTGATGGGACCCTATGTGTACTCTATGTTTGAATGGGAACCAAAGCTATTGATTAACAGACTTACAGTATCATAGAATCAAAGAACAGTTTTGGTTCAAAGAGATCTTCATGATCATCAAGTCCAACCTTTTCCTGTCCCTATCAGCACCACCAAACCATATCCCTCAGAACAACATCCACCTGTCTTTTAAACACCTCCAGGGATTGTGACTCAACCACCTCCCTGGGCAGCCTGTTCCAACGACTGACAACCCTGTCAGTAAAGAAATTCTTCCTAGTATCTAACCTGAACGTCCTCTGACACAACTTCAGGCCATTTCCCCTTGTCCTGTAACTCACCATTAGGGAGAATAGACCAACCCCCGCTTCGCTACAACCTCCTTTCAGATAGTTCCTCGTAGGACACTTACATGTTCCATTCTCTGAAGAACACTATACGTGTGACCTGGGGTGTAGGGCCCTCTAGATTGGATCTGCACAGACATTCTATGACAGCTTGTCTTTTTTTTTTTTTGATGGGGCAGAGAAATACTCATGTAAAAATAATCGTTCTCAATTTAGTAAATGTCATTAAAACCAGTCTGTGGAGATAGATAAACTTCATGTTTTAATAGATAGACATATTCTGAATGTTTCTTTGTTCTTTAACACTCCTCAAATCACATCAAAAGTCAGTGTTAATTATTAGAGTGAATTTTACTCTTATGCAGAATTATATCACAGGGTTTCAGCTTTCTAGCTGGGATGCAAAATTAGTCATTACTCCTCTTGACTTCACCACTTTCCAGTGACATCATATTTGATTCTGTTTTTTTATTTTCTTCTGAATGAGCACAGAAGAATTTTTGATTATAGATGTAACACTTAAATTACTTTATGAAAGGTTATGATAATAATATTTCCTATTTCTACATTTTGGAATTCTTTTTTTGTTGTTTATTATAGCATTGATGACAACTATGTTAGGAGTAACCCTATGCTGGCAAAGTAATGACCTACAATTTTTAATGCATTAGTCTTTTTTTTTTATATATCCAACTTGTAGTACTATGCTAAAACTTGGAGACAGTAAACAGAAAAAGATAGTGAAGTCATAAAATGGTTCAGTGAATTGTGATTCTGTGGTTAAAATACTACTTATATTGTGTCAGATAGTATTCTACAAAGTAAAAAGTAGTTTCAATAACTCATAGTTATAATTATTGTTGTCATCATCCATTCCTCCTCTTCCCCCAAACTAGGATACAATAGACTACTGTTGATTTTATCCTTTACAAAATACAGATAGATCTAAGTATTTTGGCTTCATTCAAATGATTGTTGTTTCTTGTTTAGATATATTGTTTGGGTCTAAGGTCATAAATTAGTTCATTCTATCACTAATAATATATCTGCTCTTTTTAATTATGAATGATATACTAAATACATGTATCCCAAATTTGATAATATAGATTTCAGTAGCTACCTTGTCAAAACAGTTTAATGTTATACTAAGCCAAATTTTTCATTTTACACTGTTGTTATAATCAGGTCATTTAAACACTTCTAAGCTGATGGGAGTACTTTGCCAATATAATGAAATTAGAGATGTGCTGGCATTCTTCAAATCTAGTTAAGTTAGTAATATAATCTGAGTAAATCCAAGAGAGGTAGCAAAGGAAAAAGCCTCTCAATCCCCATGCACAGAATAATAAACAGGAAAGCAAGTAGTGTTTGTAACATTCACAGCTGGAAAAGATAAGTGTCCTGGTGTGAGAATACTAGGATAAAAGTTTTCTGAAGCAACCTGGAACACAAGGCAATTACAAAGGAGAAAAAGGCATTACAAGAACTTAAACGTCTGGTTTATATACAGTGAAATTTCTAAACACCAAAGTGTCAAAATTTTGTGGGAAGCCCAACACTTGAATTGTCCTCAGATGTTTTGCCTGAATAGTTTCTTCCAAAAGGTAACCCTATTAATACCTTAGCTTTGATGGGGCAGAGTGTTGATTTCCTGAATTACTTTCATGCTTATATTAAGCACTATCTTAACTGCAAGATGTAGTTATCGAAAATAACTACAAATTTTAAATATTGCTTTCATTGCAAGAGCTCCTGTGTCATGGCTGAGTTAATTTCATAGTCATAAGAAATTATAAGCATTCTAATCAGGTAGTGAAGGCTTTATGCTAATTTTTCCCAAGCTTTCTGTTTGACGATATTTCTCAAGAAGCAGCTGTCAACAATATATTTTTTACTGTTCAATATTTTTCTGTGTTAAAAGAGCCAAAGTTAAACAACATATGTCATTCAGTATTCCGACAAACAGTGTGGTTGTCCTGGAAAATCTTCTTTTAAGTGTCATTTGTTCATTTTGCCATCTTACATGTGAAAGAAAATCAGGTTTGTTTCAAGGAAATATGAGCTATTGAACTGTTCAAAGAATCCAAAGAATGACCTGGCTAACTTTGTGCAGCATCACTGTTATAGCGTCAAATTTCCAAGTTAAATCTTGTAATAGTTTCTCAAAAGAAACAACATATGGCTGTCAAAATGCCTCTGAAGGAACAATAAATCACTAGGTAAGAAAGCACTTGAGCATTTTTAATTTTGATGAATATATACATCTTTTAATATTCTTAATTACAGACTCCATTAACATTGCAGGCCACATATATATAATGTCTGCAAAGAAACTCTAAAAGTCACATTAATTTAATAACAATTTATAAACATCTGTCACCTGATATTTAGGAAACAGGCGTATTTATGGGTGGCATTTAACAGCTTTGATTGCAGACTGGAGAGGGAAAAGGACTGTAGAAATAGAAAACAATTTAAATGCTTGTGGTTGGTATTTTTCTTGATGACTTCTTAGACAAAAAAATATTCCACTAGTTCTTGATAGCTGTTGAATTAAAGGAAAAATGAACAAACACCAAACAACCACAAAAAAATCTTCCCAGCAATATAGGATTAAGTAACAACAACAACCATATTCCTGTGGGAAACACTGACTTAAAATCATTGCTCAAAATATAAGGATCTTATTTAAAGTAAGTAAAAAATTCCAAATGAAGAATGGGAGAGAACTTGCCATTTCTGTTCAATGTTTTTTGTGAGGATAGCAATATAATTTGTTCCTTAAAGACACACTTGAAGGGTGTGTCTTTAAAAGATACAGCTGAAGGGAATTGTAATTATGCAGTATGGTTTTTCAGTGTTCCATCTATATAACAGAGCCATGCCTATCTAAATATTTGTAAACCAGTCCTTAAAAAGTCTACAAAACCTAACTAGTTCCTAGAGCAACACAGCAGACTTGAGGTCCCTTCCAGACTAAGCCATTCTATGATTCTATGTTTCCGTGATTCTGTGATTCTACGATTCTGCGATTCCGTGATTCTGTGATTCTACGAAACACACAAAATATAAGTCAGCAGACTAAGAGTTACACAAAAAGACACTTCTTTTCTTTAAGTGGAATTGAAGTACACTGTTGATAGATTTTGGAAAAACATTGTAGTAGTTAAGAAGAAAAAAAAATCAAAAGAAAAGCAGAAGAGAAAGGAAGAGAAACCTTAAGTAAGCAGTCTGGTGTCAAATAAGAAGGGTGACTTACATGTCCACTTCTGGAGTTTGTAAGGAATATTGTTTTATCTTTACTACGACTCTCTTCTTTTGAAGTTTCACCCTTCTGACAGACTGTTTAGAAAAGATCTTCCAAGCAATGTACTGCAGCCAGTATTGATGGTCACTGTGACTTCTTTGAATGAATAATGTGTGTCATGTTATTTCATGCTGACTAGGTGTGAAAAATTAGGGTGAACAGTTTGACCCCTGATTGCTAAAATGTCAGCTGTTGGAAAATTCAGAATAATTGTCACTGTAAGCTTACTTTTAGGGAAAAGTAGCTTCCTACCATGAAAGTTTTGGAGGTGTTTTTGTTGTTGTTTTGGTTATGTTGTTGGTAGGGTATTTTTATAAGGATTTTCTCTGTTTCAGTGGCTGGAGATATAGCTTTAATTCTTGCTAGGTTAATGAACAGGCTGGGATAGCCAAAAAAACCCTGAGCATTATCTAATATTTCTCATATAACTAGTCAACATGTTTATTGCTCTCTCTATTTTGCATTTCGTTCATAGCCATTTTTAAATTTTGGATTATATTCTGATAGACTTTTATTTGGGTTTATATTGGGCTGCTTCCATTGCTATCAGAGGAAAGTATTACTTTACAGATCAAGGATAGAGGCAAGGAGCTCAAGACTAGTAGCATCTCGTAGTTTACGATGCCATTTGCAAGATAATTAACATGTGATTTTTCAGATTACGTAGTATTTCATAATGCTTTACATGTTCGGCCTGCAAGGAACAGTGAATTAATTACTAAAAATGGAAAATTTAACTGATTGGGACCAGTCCTGTTCAATATATTCATCAATTACCTGGATGTGGGATTAGAGAGCACTGTCAGCAAGTTTGTTGATGACACAAAACTGGGAGGAGTGGTTGACACACCAGAAGGTTGTGCTGCCATTCAGAGAGACCTAAACAGGCTGGAGGGCTGGGTGGGGAGATATCTTATTGAAGTTCAACAAGGGCAAGTGTAGAGTTTTACACTTGGGAAAGAATAACCCCATGTGCCAGTATAGGTTGGGGACTGACCTGCTGGAGAGCAGCGTAGGGGAAAGGGACCTGGGGGTTCTGGTGGACAGCAGGATGGCCATGAGCCAGCAATGTGCCCTCGTGGCCAAGAAGGCCAATGGCATCCTGGGGTATATTAGAAGGGGAGTATCTAGAAGGTCGCCAGAAGTCCTCCTGCCCCTCTATTCTGCCCTGGTGAGGCCATATCTGGAGTATTGTGTCCAGTTCTGGGCCCCTCAGCTCAAGAGAGACAGGGAACTGCTTGAGAGAGTCCAGCACAGAGCCACAGAGAGGATGAAAGGAGTGGAACATCTCCCTTATGAGGAAAGGCTGAGGGAGCTGTGTCTCTTTAGCTTGGAGAAGAGGAGGCTGAGGGGTGATCTCATAAATGTTTATAAATACGTCAATGGGGAGTGTCAGAAGGACAGAGCCAGGCTCTTTTCAGCAACGTCCATTGACAGGACAAGGGGCAATGGGTACAAGCTGGGACATAGGAAATTCCACAAAACTATTAGAAAAAACTTTTTCCCTGTGAGGGTGTCAGAGCATTGGCACAGGCTGCCCAGGGAGCTTGTGGAGTATCCTTCTCTGGAGACATTCAAAACCTGTTTGGATGCATGCCTGTGTGACCTACTGTAGGTGATCCTCCTCTGGCAGGGGGGCTGGACTAGATGATCTTCTGAGGTCCCTTCCAAACCCTGACATTCTGTGATTCTCTGGTTCTGTGATTCTGTGTAATACTGATGTTAACTACAGACTAGAAAAAAGATGCCAAAACCACTAGTGTTCTTCAAAGATAAACAAAGGTGAAAGCAGACATATTTGTTTGACAATAGTGAGAAATTGTTTCCTTTGCATGAAAGAGAGAATACATCTGTAAAAGAGGAACAAATGTGTATTTGTGTTTCAGCTTGGAGTCAGCTCAAGTCTTTGACAGAGAAAATATTGAAATCTTTGTGTCTAAGGAATCTTGTTTCAGTCTAGAGGTACTTCTCCATGTTATTTATAATTCACAGTACTTTATTAAGTATCCAAAGTTTTTGGGTGCTGTATTTCTTGAGCAGGTTTATTTGACTGATGAACGAAATAAGTGATTTTTAAGAGTCATACCAGAAAAATCTGCCTGATAAGCAACTTCATGGTCTGGAGTTTCAGCTGCTGCTAATCAGGGAGAAAAAATAAACCTAGAAAAAAGCAGGTGTATTTGTAGAGTGAACAGTTTATTTCTCTACTGCATTTAGGCTGCTTTTTTTTTCAGGGAAAAGGCATAATAATATCTGAACAGAAGTGTCAAGACCTTATGTTGTGAGTGAAGTGTGATCTTTAGTCCAGGTGCTGTGACTTGGTGGTTTTTCAGCCAGTTTATTTGTGCAAAAGTAACTTGCAGGAATTAAATTCCGTTATTTATATTTATTTACAAAGCATTTGTCCTCTACTTGCTAACTTCTAAAACTGGCCATATTCAGATTTTGTGTACTGTTTACTATACCTTTTCTTTTCTTACTTTGCGAAAATCCGCAAAAAGTGTAGGCTTTTCCCAGAAGAACTGAGTTCAAAAATCTTTTTTTTTACCTAGGCAAATCAGACATAAAATGTTGTAATATTCCATTTACAGGTACTTTACAGCATTCTGAAATGGCAAACATCTGCTTTTTAAGCAAATATTATTTTAAGCATTTTTAATCAAGTATTATGCTACTGAATATTATTGAAAAAGTTATTTTTATTTTTTCAAAATAACAGTAAATATTTGAAAATGTTTTGTTGAATATTTAGTCCAAAACATGGTTCTTCTTCTGAAGAATTCTTCCTCACTATTCCAGATTTTGAGATATAAAGTAAACATCTTGATGTTTTAATTCACTGTTTACTCCATTTACTGAATTTCACTTCTTCTCTTCTGATATTTGCACTGTGCACAGTGAGACTGGAAGAAAGTCCCTGACCCTTCATACGCACAAGAAAACAAATACATCTGCCAATATAATTAGATCGACTTTACTGGATTAATTTTTTTATACAGCATTTTGTGACAGTCAGCTATAGTGATCCATTCAGACAATGAATGTATAACAAGAAGAGCAGAAAAAACTCTACTCATTTCACTCATTAACTACAGTAATTAGTTCAAAAAGATTAACACTGTAACTGGTGTTCTTTACCTTTATACAAATAAATAAACAAGTAGAAATAATCAGATATTTAGACGTACAATACCTAGGGGGTTTTATGTACTTGATTTTTTTTTGCGTTAGAAGCTGTAGAAATCCCTGTGTTTAAGATATCTACTTTTCTCATTTTCTTATATGTTAGAAAATTCACCTTTTGTTCTTCCTCATGAAGCTATTGGTTGCTTTCAAGAACATGTTGTAGCATACATCAGTTCTAGCCACTGGCTCAAATTACTTTTTCCAAGAGCACAGGGTATGAAGGGCTTCTGCCATCTATATGCAGGTTATATTTATGGGAACAAAACACTCTCTGTGAAAGGGCAAATGTAAATGATGAGTCAGGTCTGCATTACAGCAGACATGCTTCAGTTTTGTTACCCTGCCTTGACAGTTCACTTGCTAGAGGGAATAATGTAACCAAATTAGAGCTTTTTGTCAAATCTCTGTAGGGGTCCTTCTTGTCTTTCACAGTGTGGAACATCAAGTCAAAAGGGAATTTTAGCACAAATCAATTTTTTGACCACAGGTATTTTTGTGATGTGAGTTTCAGAGAAATAAGCTAAGGGAATTCAAGCACACTGAATTTTCTAAGCTATCTCTTAGCTGAGATGGAAACAGACAGATAAAGGAGAAGGTTTTCAGGGTGGACTTTTGTGTTTAATTTGCATTTCTTCAGGGACACATTCTTCCTTGGGATGCAAGCTTACTTTATACACATGATGGCCTGTGAAATATTCACAAGAATCACTAGTTACTCTTCTAAAACAACTACATTGCCTGGGCAAGTCCAATGAGATTTTCTTTACACGACATGATAATGGAGATGTCTGGCTTGCAGCATCCACCCCAGAAAAAAAACCACGAAATGTCATTTCAGAGTCATCACGAGTTCAAATAGAGAAGTGGATCCAAGACAAATCTATTTAAACTTATTACTTGGAATCAAATTAATTTCTTTTTGTGATATAAGTAAATATAAACAAGAAATGAGTTTGCAATATCATTTCTTCTTTTCCTTGTCCCTATAATAGGAGTAATTTTTTGCTCTTTAGGCATATATTCCTGACATAGTTTAGTTACGTTGCTAAATGTTTTGAAGCACAAATATTTTTCAGGTTAAAAAGAATGAAAAACTACCAAGTTTTATAGAATGAAGAACTGAAGAAAAAATGATACAGCAGTTCAGAAAATAATTTTTACTAGATCATCTCAGATTAGCCTTGACTTTTAAAAGGAAACCTCAGCAAAAGTATTTCCCAAACAGCCCTGATGGTTTTGTTAGTATTTCTACTACAGCATCCTTAGTGATGATTCAGGCGAGTATTCACATATGACCTTGATATTTCTTTCCTGTTATTTAAAAAAAAAAAATCCAAAAAACCCAAACCCCAAACACAACAAGAATAACAAAACAATATACAACAAGCTGTCAGCAGTAAATCTCCTTCTGAAAGCTGGAAATCAGAAGCCTAATCTTACGCGTAAACCTGGGAGAAGTAGGGAGACAGTTCTGGAAAAGCCTCAAGCCCAAATGATATATTCAATAATTTATTAGTAATATCAAATAAACAAAACCTGTAGTAGTTTGTTTCTTTTTTTTTTTCATACTAGCAGCTCTTTAGACATGGAATAGAAATGAGGTTGGGAATTTATCTTCAGAATACAAAATGATTTAATGTTTCTCAGCTCCCAAAACATAGATTGAATAATGCTGTCATGTACTTCTTTGTGTCCATGTTGTAACTACTGGCAAGTGGCTCCACTAGTGTGACTTCAGTATGCATTTTAGATGGGACAGTATTGGGAGGGTGCCCAGCTGTGAAAGGGGTTATTAACTTCAAGATTTTTTTATTTAAGCAAATTCTCTTTTAACACTAATAGTTAAAGATGCGGGGACTATAAAGTGGTGAAAATACGTGTTCAGATTGATACTAGACATATTGCTACCTACAAGTCAAAATGCACACTGAAGATTTGGATTTGGGTATGAACTGTGATCTACTGATTTTCAGAGTCTGGGGCATGACTTATTATGTGGAATATTATGAAAATCGTTTTGGCAAAATATGGATTCTATAGTAGGTCAAATAGTAGGTCAAACTCCCAGCCACCTCTGGTGACTGCTATGAGGGGTGATTGCTGTAGTGCTACGCATGTAATTCCCACAGATATGCCTACAGGGAAAGGAGAACTGTTATATTCATTTCTCATACAGGGATGTTTCAGTTAGTCTTTCTCCAATTCATATGATGCAACATGTAGCAAGACAATGGATAACATCTGCTTACCTGATTTTTTTCTGGTCTGCCACATCTTTGTCCTTTGCACTAAAATGTAGCACCTCTCTTACACAGTCCTGTGAAAAACTGGAGTGTCCAGCAATACGAGAATCCTTCAGTAAGGCACTCTCAGCAGTTCAGAGCTGTCTGGCTGCTTGCCCAGTTGAACTCCAGATGGCCTCAGTTCTGCAAAAACTGTCTTTGATTAATGCCCTTCATATTAGTGGTCTCCCTCACTTCAATATTTTTGCTGTGAGTTTGGTTCCAGGATTTCAGACTATAAAACTCTTTCCACCAGTGGGAACAGACCTAAAGTTCCTGAAGAACAGTATTTTTTTCTTTGAGATGTTTTTAATTAAAGTTGCATTAGATATTTTGCCCTGGGAATGTGTACTCTGAAATCTTGGAAATTTTTTATTTTATTGCATAGTAAGGAACTGGTGACTGGGCATCAGAGCAGGTTTAAATGAAGGAAAATGCTATTAGGTTAGGCATTATAGTAGCCAAACTGGATTCTGTCCAAAGAAGAGTTTCCTGATCTGTTATAAATGATATCTCTAAGCTATTGCATTCTGAAATGGTCAGGATTGTTTTTGCTTTTTTCCTCAGAAGTACTCTGGTTCAAATTAAATCTAACGCACACAAATGACAAAACCTGGGAAATGAAGGACAGGCTCAAAAATCACCACGAGGCCTCCTACTGGTTTCTTTTTTTCACTGTCTGACTGTGATTTGGGACAAAAATAGTTTCCCCTCTGAGTGTCTCGGCTTTTCTATCTCTTAATACAGGATTAATAGCTTTATCGCTGGCCAACTGCTGAGTTGTAGATGGCTGTTCGTTCTTCTGCTTGAATGCGCAGCAAGTGTGTTGTTACAGATAGTTTACTGTGAGTGTCTATGCCCTTCTGATGTATTTAAATCCCAGTCAGACCCAGGCAAATACTCTGGTCCACAGTTGTGAGGCTGTTTAATATTGTACTTTCGAAAAGGGAACTTCATTAGTAATTCAGTACTAGGAGCTTAAAATAACATTGACTGTGTATGAACTTTGTCAGCATACCCAAGGTGAGAGGTGATATTGTGGCTGCAGTAAATATAATTTTACAGACTGCACATAATTCTTTGGATGTAGAAGTAGACATTTATAAAGAAATTAGAGTTATGTGAGAATTTGGAAGACTTAAGAGAACATCTTGATTTTGTAGCTGGTTAGGATAGTAATGTTTCTCTCTAGACTTATTTATTTGAGTGAAATTTCAGCTGTAGTCTTAGCATTTTCTATAATAAATCTATGTAATTAAAGATATTTAAAGAAATCATTCAATAAATTGAATTATTTATATATGTGGTTACTTTATTATTTCTATGAGGGATTAATAAAATTTTGACATTCATGTGACATTGAATTTTCAAAGAAACGCTCAAAGAATTTTAGAGCAACTTTAGTGATAATATCTCAGGAAAAAAAAAAATCTCTTTTCTGAAGCTGAAACAGATTTCCATAGAAGGACTCATTAGAGTGATGACTGCTCTTATAATATAGTAGTGTTCTGTTTTTCCCTTTTCTCCTTGCAGAAAATTTATTATAATAATTTCCAATACAAAATATTAGGATACCATTCAGTAACATTTTAGAAAACGAGTTCTTGATTTCATATTGTGATCACTATTCTCATTGCATGACGTAAAATTTTGGCATCCCTTATTCTCTATTGTAATAATATTTTCACTGTTTATTTCTCTGTGTGTTTCTGAATTATTGGTGATTTGAAAATTTTCTGTGTACCATCGTTATCAGTTATCCTCCAGCTTGGTTTCCTCCATTTTTGGTTTCTTTTCATGACGCTACCTAAGACAGTGATGAAGTAATTCACTGAGCAGATATTTTTAATAGTGCTTTAACTTTTGAGTAAGTATTTTAGTGCAACCAATCTGAGCCGCTGAAAAATAGAAATTAACTTGATGTAATAGTTCTGAACTTAATACAATGAGAGTGCAAAAACTCCTTTCACCTCATTTCAATGTGAAGAACATGGTGTTCTATAGAAAGATATTAGTTACACACAGTCGTTTATAAACTGAGCCTGGTCCATGTAAGCCTGGAAAATTACATTGAGGAGAAAACAATAAGCCAATAAGGATGTATCAGCAGTTTCAAATGCTTATGTTACCTTCCAACCTTACTAATCCTTCCTTTGTTAATATATTGCATTCTTCTGTTATTCTGTTAAGACAAGCTGTTTAACTTGTGACCTGTTATTCGAATTAAAATATGCTAGAAGAGAGAGAAACTCGTTGCAAAAAATCCACAAACAGGATTTAGACAAAGTTCTATCTTCTAAATTTTAAACAACGTTCTTTTTTTTGTTGTTGTTATAGACAACAACTTTATTTTTTAGAACCATAAATCATTTAGCTCAGAAAAGACCTTCAGGATCATCAAGTTCAAAGGTAAACCTAACATTGTCAGGTCTTTAAAAGATGTGTAGATGTGCTGAGGGACATAGATTAGTGGTAGACTTTGCAGTGCTAGGTTAACAGCTAGACTTGATGATCTTAAAGATCTTTCCAACCTAAATGATTCTGTGATTCTGTGATCTATAAAACAACCCCAAGTCCCTCAATCACTCCTCCTAAGATTTGTTCTAAAGATCCTTCACCAACTTTGTTGCCCTTCTTTGGACACTCTCTGGTACTCCAGTGTCTTTCTTATACTGCAGCACCCGAAGATGACACAGTACTCAAGCTGTGACCTCACCAATGCCAAGTACAGGGACATGGTCACTTCCCAACTCCTGCTGGCCATACAACTTTTGATATAGGCCAGGATGCTGTTGGCCTTCTTGGCCACCTGGGCGCACTGCTGACTCATATTCAGTTGGCTGACAACCAACAAACCCAGGTTCCTTTTCTGCCAGGAAGAAATCCAGCTACTCTTCTCCAAGCCTATAGCACTGCTGGAGGTTGTTGTGACTGAAGTGTGGGACCCAGCACTTGTTGAACCTCATACAAATGGCGTTCCCTCATCAGCCCAGCCTGTCCAGATTCCTTTTTAGAGCCTTTCCACCCTCCAGCAGATGAACAT
>NW_009711941.1:26658-47444 GCF_000703405.1 Apaloderma vittatum
TCAAACTGGTGTCATCTACAAACTGAGTGAGGGATCACTCAATTCCTTCATCCAGACCATTGATAAAGATATTAAACAGGAGTAGCCCCAATCCTGACCCCTGAGGAACACTTGTGACCAGACACCAGCCGAATTTAACTCCATTCATCACCTTTCTTTGGGCCTGGCCATCAGGCCAGTTTTTTACCCATCAAAAAGTATGCCTGTCCAAGCCATGAGTAGTCTGTTTCTCCAGAGAATGCTTTGGGAAATGCTGCAGAAAACAGTGTCAAAGGCTTTACAGAAGTCCAGGTAGAAAATATCTACTGCCATTCCCTCATCCAATAACTGGATCATAGAAAATGATCAGGTCGGACAGGCAGGACCTGCCTCTCATAAATCCATGCTGATTGAGTCTGATCACCCTGTTGTCTTGTACATACGGTGTAAAGGCACTCAGGAAGATTTTCTCCATAATCTTCCCCGGCACTGAGGTCAGACAGACAGGCCTGTAGTTCCCTGGATCCTCCTTCTGGGCCATCTTGTAGATGGGAATTACATTTGCTAACCTCCAGTCCACTGGGGCCTCTCAGTTAACCAGGACTGCAAATTGTGAAGAATGGCTCGATGAGCACTTCTGCCAGATGCCTCAGTCCCCATGGATGGATCCCATTTGGCTCCATAGGCTTGTATGTGTCTAAGTGGAGCAGCAGGTCACTAATTCCCCTTGGATTATGGAGGCTTAATTCTACTTGCTGCCCGTCTTCCAGCTCACAGGTCTCACTTCCTGGAGAACAACTGGTCTTACTCTTAAGGACTGAGGCAAAGAAAGTGCTATGTACCTCAGCCTTTCCTCATCCTGTGTCACTACGTTTCTACCTGCATCTAATAAGGGATGAAGATTCTCCTTAGCCTTCCTTTTGTGGCTAATGTATTTTTCATTGGCTTCTTATGGCAGTAGATAGATTGAGTTGTAGTTGG
This sequence comes from Apaloderma vittatum, assembly GCF_000703405.1. Classification (NCBI taxonomy): domain Eukaryota; kingdom Metazoa; phylum Chordata; class Aves; order Trogoniformes; family Trogonidae; genus Apaloderma; species Apaloderma vittatum. Next base: position 27,619 of record NW_009711941.1, read on the forward strand.
GCTTTGGCCCTTCTAATTTTCTCCCTGCCTGTCATGGGTTTGAGTCTGGCTGAGGGCTGTGGGGGATGGCTCCTTGCCTGACAATGCTGCAAAACCTCACAAAATCCTTGCAATCCTCCTGAGTTGCCTGCCTCTTCCTCCAAAGGTGCTAAACTCATTTTCCCCCACCTGAATTCCAGCCAAATTCTGTTAGTGCAGACTGGTCTTCTTCCCTGCTGGTTAATCTTTTTTCACATGAGGACAGCCTGCTCCTGCCCTCTAAGATTTCCTTCCTAAAGATTGTCAGGCCTTCCTGGGCAACCTTTCCTGGTCTGCCTCCCACGGGACTCCATGAACAAGTCTCCTAAAGAGGCCAAAATCTGCCCTCTAGAAGTCTCCTAACACCCATTCTTCTCTGAGAATCAAAAATTCTGTAATTTCGTGACTGTTGTGCCCAAGACAGCCTCTAACCATCACATGGCCCACAAGTCCTCTGTTCACAAACAAAAGGTCCAGTGGAGTGTCTTTGCTTACTGGCTAACTGACCCGCTGTGTCAGGAAATTTTATTCCACATGCTCCAGGAACCTCTTGGACTGTTTTTTCTCTGCTGTACTGTATTTCCAGCAGACAGTTGGTAAGCTGAAGTTCCCCATGAGAACAAGGGCTAGCGATTGTGAAACTTCTCCCCGCTTCTTATAGAATATTTTATCTACCTCTTCATTCTGGTTGGATGGTCTATAATCCCACTATGATATCGTGATTTTTGGACTTTCCCTTGATTCTTACCCAGAAAAACTCAATCTTATCATCACCATCAACAAGCTCTAGAAATCAAAACACTCCCTAACACACAGAGCTACTTCACTGCCTCTCCTTCCTTGCCTATCCTTTCTGCAGTGTTCATAGCCATCTATTGTAATAATTGTATGAGTCATCCCACTGTGCTTCTGTGATGTCAACTGTATTATTTTCCTGTTGCAGAATGGCTTCTAATTCCTCCTGTTGCTGTCCATGCTGTGTGCGGTGCTGCAGTTGCGCTTCAGATGGGCTGATGATCCCAACATCGTTTTAGGAGGAGAAGCCTAATTCCTACATGACTATTCTCAGACACTTTTATGGTTTTTAATACATCGTAGAATTATGGAATCATAGAATTTTTTAGGTTGGAAAAAACCTTTAAGATCATCAAGTCCAATTGTTAACCTAGCACTGCCAATTCCACCACTAAATCATGAGACTAAGCACCACATCTACATGTCTTTTGAATACCTCCAGGGATGGTGGTTCCACCACTTCCCTGGGCAGTGTGTTCCAATAGTTAACAATCCTTTCAGTGAAGAATTTTTTCCTAATATCCAATTTAAATATCTTCTTCTGTGACATTTTCTCTTGTGCTGTCATAACAAAAATAACTCTTGTACCTTTGTTGCTGCATGGATCTCTGTACCCTACCTCCACCAAGACGGCAGACCAAAGGACCTCGCTAGTGCATTATCCCTCAGACACTGGCATTCTGCCCCCACGTTTGTCTCTAGTGAGTTTGATTTTATCCCTTTCCCCTTTCAAATCTCATTTAAATAAGCACTGCCGGCTCCTGTGCAAAGATCCTTTTCCTCCTTTGAGAAGGGAGTCACCAGCAGACTTGGTGTTGTGTAGGTGGACCTATGATCAAAAAACCCATAATTCTGCCAGTGACACCAGCTCGGAGTCAGGTATTGATCTACCGGATCTTCCTATTTCTTTCCTCATCATTCCCTGCAACTGGAAGGATAGAACACAACATTGCTTGTGGTCCTGATCTCTTAACCAGTTGAGAGATAAAATCATTAAGTAAGTTGCATAACGACCTACATCAGTACCTCATTTAATAATCAGAACCATTAAAGTTGAGATCCATTTAGGGACATTACAGGAAGGTGTTGCCTCAATTCTAACAGCAATGATGCTGCAGTTAGTATTATTAGGGCCACATTGTGTTGGTGATGAGTGCCTTCTATTTGAGGGTAGGATAAGCACAGGTACCATCAACATGCTATGCAGTTGATATAGCTGCTTCTGTGGGTTGCTGTTTACATAAGAAAATGGCCCTAACAGGTGAGAGATGATGTCCACCTAGTCAGGTGTCTGGATAGTACCGAAACTGTTGCCTTTTTCCAGCCCACTAAGCTTTTCACCTCTGAGATTTTCTCAGATAGAAGGTTTTGTGGTGTTTTTTTAGAATGTGTTTGATACAGCTTCAGTGGACTTCCATATTCCTATAATTAATTAATTAATTAATTAATTCCTATAATTAATTGCATGCATATTCCTGATGTCCTTGGTAAAAGATGACACAGAGCTTCTCAGCTTAAATACACACTGAATAAAGAACAACTCCTTTTATTTCCTTTTGAACTTGATATATTTATCTGATACTCTTTAGTTCCTGTGCTGGATGTCCTGTTTATGCCACTAATGACTTTGTAGACCTATATCCTCTCCTCTCTCACTTGTCTTGTTTCTAGGCTGAAAAGAATAAGCCTAGCTAGTTCTTCTGTAAACGTGAAAGGTTTTTGAGATTCTGGACCTCTATGCTCACATTTCACATGAAAAGAAGGAAAGGCAGACTGTTCAACTGTTTCCAGCACTTTCCAGGACACTTATATTTTTAGATCCACTGAGAGGAAGCATGATAATATTTCCTATTAACTAGTGGATGTTAGTTTGTTTTCTTTGGTAATATAGTTGAGCTAGTTTGTTTTATTCGATTATATAGTTGAGCTCTATCTCATGCTTTCTTTGAGCAGAAAGAGGAGTTTTGCTTTTATGTTTTTTGAGTCATATATGAATCCAAATTATTTTACCTGAGGGTGAAGTGTAACCTCAGCTTCCAAATTGTCTAAAATAAAGGGGAAATGTTCTAACATTGATTTTTAATCAATCTACTAACTTTATAATAAGATACCTGGGTTACTGCTCAGATGAAAATAATTTGTACAGCATGTATGAAATTGGCAGTGTTATCACAGAAGTAAGGCCAGCTCAAGTGAGACGTTTTTTGCAGGATTATATCCTTAGCAAATGAATCAGCTTTACAGTCCACTTTCATCCCTTCTGATTTTTAATTGTTATCAAGACAATTTTTAAAAATGCTTCAAATGTAAGTATATATTTTAAACCTTTTAGTGTTACTGCTTCTACTTCTAGTATTTTTTCACACTCTTCTATGGTGTTTAAAATTTCTTGTTCGTTGTTGGTGCTGCTGTTTGGTTTTCTGTTGAGATCCATATACCTGAAGTGAAGGTCGGATGTGGGCTCTGTGTTCGGCAAAAGAAATTGCTTGGTCACCAGTTTACACCAGTAGCTTATTTCTGTCCTCTAATAGCTTAAATGCCTAATTACAGAAATTTATTTCAGATTAGGGAGTGAGATTTCTGAAGGACAGTATCATAGGTGGGTCATCAAGACACACCTTCAAAGATGCTCCATTGTAGTAACTTTCTGCCAGCACAGTGCAATGTGGGAGAGGTTATCTGCCATAGAGACAGAAACAAGTAAGAACAAGACATCATCAAGTATACAGATTCCGACAAAGGAACACTACACTAAAGTATCATAACAAGTGCATAGGCCAGATTGTCTTTGTATTAAATATATTTATTCTTCTGGTGTGGTTGACATGGCAAGGTTAAAAATGATGAGTTTTCATTTCAACTGAAACTGAAGAATTGCAGAATCTCTTTATACAAATGTGAACAAAGAGAGTATTTGATTTAATGTCGTATCCCTGGAAATAAAGAGAGTAGATTTCTTTTCTCCTTTGGTAAAGGTGAAAACTGCAGCTCATTTTTAGTTAAGCAGTTCAGCAATTAAACAATGGTAGAACTTCGGTTAAAGGCTACAAAGTGTTTCAACTTCTTTTTCAAAATGAATCAAGAATCACAACTTTAAAAAGAGCACATAACTGATGACTGTCTATCCAAGGGCTGGTCAAGAAATAATAATAATGAAAGAACATGATTTGATTATATTAATTTGTCTCATGTAGTATAAGACATTGAAGAATCATTATCAATATCTCTCTTTAACCTGAACGAATTGTGTAACTTACAGTGCTTAACTTCCTGCAGACACTTGTATGTTCTCTTGGATCCAGACTGCTTTTATGGAAAATAAACAAATACTGATGACATTTCACCAGAATGATAGTCATAGAATCACAGAATGATTTAGGTTGGAAGCAACCTTAAATATCATCTGGTTCCAACCTTCCTGCCATGGGCAGGGATACTTCCCACTAGACCAGATTGCTCAAAGCCCCATCTAGCCTGGCATTGAGCACTTCCAGGAAGGGACCATCCACAAGTTCCCTGGGCAACCTGTTCCAGTGTCTCACCATTTTCATAGAAAAGAATATCTTCCTAATGTCTAATCTAAGCCTCCTCTCTTCCAGTTTGAAACCATTATCCCTTGCCCTATCACTACACTCCCCCTGATAAAAAGTCCCTCTCCTGCTTTCCTGTAGGCTCCCTTTAAGTACTTCTATAAAGTGTTCCCAGAGCCTTTGACCTGCTGACCACACTTCTTTAGATGCAGCCCAGGGTGCGGTTGGTTTTGGAGCTGCCAGTGTACATTGCCAGCTCATTTTGAGCATCCCATCCATGAGCACCCCCAGGTTTTTCTTCACTGAACTGCTCTCAATGTCTTCATAGAATCATAGAAGCACAGAATGGTTTGAGTTAGAGAGGACCTTTAAAGTTCATCTAGTTCCAGCCCCCCTGCCACGGGCAGGGATACTTCCCACTAGAACATGTTACTCAAAGCCCCATACAACATGGCCCTGAACATTTCCAGGGATCAGGCATCCGCAGCTTCCTTGGACAACCTGCTCCAGTGTCTCACCACCTTCGCCGTATAGAATTTCTCTATAACATCTAATCTAAACCTACTCTGCTCTGGTTTAAAACCATTGCCCCTTGTCCTACTGCTGTATGCCCTTGTAAACAGTGCCTCCACAGCTTTCTTGTAGGCCCCCTTCAGGTACTGGAAGGCCACTGCAGGATCTCCCCAGAGCCTTCTCTGTAGGCTGAAAAACCCCAACTCTCTCAGCCTCTGTCCATAGGAATGGTATTCAATCCCTCTGATCATCTTCATAGCTCTGGACTCACTCCAACAGGTCCATACCCTTCTTATGTTGAGGGCACAAGAGCTGAACATAATACTGGAAGTGGACTCTCAGGAGAGTAGAGTAGACATAAAACTCTAAATTGTGAAATTGTTACAAAATATTTAAATGGCTCTTCTGCATTCAGTAATTTCATGGTACTAACAAATATAGTCACTATATGAAATGAGAAAAAAAAGGTTGCGTGATTTTCAGTTTCATTTCTTCAGTTGCATTCTGATTGTCTTGCTTTATTCTACCAATTATTTAGCTTTAGCAGCCTGATTCTTCCAAGTCAGAAAATAATAATCTGTTATTAAAACAAACAAAACAAACTCCATTGTGTTTAGGAACAGAGGTATTAGTAGAGCAATTCAGTACCTTTCAAAAGCATTCAGAATAAAAGAATCAACTTCTATGACAGCTGGAATAATTAAGATGTCAGTCTTTTGTAGTAGTGGCAGTGGTTATTTTATGTTAAGATAATAGCAGCATGCATTGGAATGAAACACATACGTCTGATGGAACGCAATTTTTCGATCTCTCATGATCTTTTCAAATATCTTCTAAAGAATACCAAAGCACTGGAATGCCTCAGTTTGTCTTGCTTGTGGATTATATATTTGATTCTATTATTATTTGCATTTCACATGTTACAGTTCTGTTCCTTAATGAACATATGAAGTTGAAATGAGACATTTCCCCCCCCCAAAAAATGAACTTTATAAGTTGATTTCTTATTCTGCATGGAACTGTGAAGGCATCATGCAATTTCAGACCACATAAACTAAGAGTAGATTATCATCAAAAAAAAGCTGTCTATTAAATGTTATGTGAGACTATCAAATGAGAGATAAACAACAGTGAACACAATGATTTCATGTCCCAGTATCTGGAAAAAAACAATTCCTTTCTAGATAATTGATGGAAACCTTCTGTTCTGTGTGTATATGAAGATTCACATGTGAGAAACAAAAGAGCCTTGCCTAGCAAAATTGCAAATACTTGCCCAGAAGAAATGTTGCATTTTTTTCCCTGAGATTTAAAATAACGCAGAACTTGATATCCTCATACCTTTTCATCTTCAATCTTTTACTCAGGTGTTCTATACTTATCTGTGATTTAGTTAAATGGAATTTCAGTTACATGCATTTAGTTCTGCTAATTTTATCTGTGCATCACAACCGGACTTCAGATGTTTTCTGAAGATGAACTTTTGAAACTAACAGGAGTCACAACAGGGAACAGTGTTTTTCTACACTCGGTAAATGAGTGACCTTTAAATCCCAGATTGCCATTATGCTTGCTATGTGACAAAGGCAAAGTACCTACTACTGAAAACTCAAATATACTGAAGATGTTGCAGTCCAGTAGGTGTGTAGGCTTTCTTTCAAGTTATTCAATGATATAAACCCTTGTGAAATATTCAAATATATTTTTGGATGAAAAACTGAGTTTCATGTAGATGCAACCTTTTCTTTAGAAAGCAGCAGAAGACTACTCTGAAATACGTGAGGTTTCTGTAAGCCTCAAGGTAAGCCATGTCTAGAAAGGATGATTTTCAGAGAACACAATAGAGAAAATAAATATATATATACTTGAAAAAGAATAATTCTAGCTCTTCCTTTGGCAATAGGCTTTTAATAAGAGCTCCTATGAGCACTTCTGGCACATATCCTCTGTACAGGCTGCAAGTTGGAGGACTTAACAGTGTAAACATATTTAGCAGCCTTTGAACTATTATGAATTTTAGTGCAAAACACCCTCTGCAATCACCAACTGGTTGTCAGCCATCTGCATTTTCAATTGGATTGTTCACTTGTCTATATTAAAGAAGAATTCACCATAAAATGTCAAGGATGATAGCCTTGTCTTCTGGTGATCTAGCTTTTCTTTCTCTCTTAGACTAAACCTATTACTGCTGATGTGAAGCATGAAAGTGAAGCTTGAAAGGACATTCTGACATTTTAAAACACCCAATAAATTCTAAATAGTAGGAGAAATCTTTGAATAGGTTGTTTTTACATGCACACCTGCTGATGTCATGTGTAGTAAATTTCCACTGCATATTTAGTTGAGTCAAGGGGAAAATTATAATCTCAAAGATGTTAAAGTTAAGTCAGTCTGAAAGGGTAGCCGTAGATTAGAACTGGATATAGAGCAAAGAACAATAGTAATGTCAAAAAGGAATAATTTTCCCTGAGAAATAATGAGTGAATCCACAGAGAGAGCAGGCAGTTAAGAGCTTTAAGCCAGTTCACCAATATAACATATTGCTCAGAACTGTTATTTTTGCTTTAAATAATAAAAATTTATCCTCCAGTAAACAAACCAACCAGCCAAGTGGATAGTTAGTGTGTCAGTTTTTCACAGTAGCTATTAACTTCTTTCCTATTCTTACTCAAAATAAACCTTCATTCATAGAAGTAGATATTAATGACTCTTGTGAAATGAGCTAGACAATAGCTTCTTATTCAGAAAATAACCTTCGTATATGGAGCTCTGCTTGGATGATCTTAATGGACAAGAAAAGTCTATTTGTGTTCTTTAGGATGGAACAGCTACTGTTCCCTTTTAATAGCTTGCGAGCTAAATATCATGACCTTATGGCCTGATATCATTTACACTGTTTCAGGTACTCAGATGACATTGCAATACTGTGGAAATAAAAAAGTTACTGCATTATATTTTCTACTTTAAATTTTTTACATATGGTATGTGAAACAAGATTTTACATGGAACTACCAAAATTTCTAACAAAAAATTAAAATCTGAAAACCCAAGAGAGAGGTTATTATGCACATTATGTTTGATTTTGTTTTTCTGCATCTATATAGGTGTTTCTGGGCTATGGTTGCAAGTTATTTATTTTCTGGCAAATCTCTGAAAATGCCTAATTATAAAAAAAAAACCTCAAGAAATTGTACAACGGTCTTAATTTTGTTTTTACTTTCTTGATATATCATCTTTTCTTTCCTACCTATCCTGCAAATTATCTTATTATTTTCTCTTTTTTGCTGCACAGGAAAATGGCAACTAAGTATTGCAGAAGGTTGTTGTTTTCCCACAGTTACTGCAGACTGTCACAAAAGATTTTACAGTATTCTTTTTTGCTAAATAACAGAAGTGCCTGTCCCTGGTTGTATAAGCAGGTGTCCTGGTTCAAGCCGACTGGGATGTGGACATCACTCCTCCTCCCACCTCTATTTCCACAATGATGTGGAGGGACACAATTTCAACTAAAAAAAGAGGCTCAAGGTTTTGAGATTAGGGATAGGGAGGGTAACAATCTACCATTTTACATGACGGGTAAAGGACCAGAGCAACCTGTGGTTAAAAACACAGATTTAATTCACCACCACCATTTACAAAGTAGGACAGTAAGAGGAATACATGAATAAATACGACCTAACCTTAAATACACTTTGCTCCACCCCCCAGCCCATCCTATCTTCCTGGTTACGTACCCCACCCCCAATCACTGCAAGTAGGGCAGAGGGTGGGGAGTTTGATCCATCTGGCCATTACTCAGTGTCCATGGCAGCTCCTCCTTGAGAAAGAGGGCTCCTCGCAGTCTCTCCTTCCTGCAATGTGGTGTTCACCTCACAAGAGGCAATCCTTTTTCTCCTCCTGATGGATCCCTTCGGGCCCGTCCCCCACTGATGCTTGGTCTCTCTCCCCTCTTGCATGGGCCTCTACACATCCCACTGCATCCTGAACGTTCTCGCTGCCATCGATCCCCTCGACAGGCAGGCAATCACCTTCCTGCCATCTCACCCACCCCAGGCTTCAGGGAAAGGTCCTGCTCTGGCAGCCTTCTCCCTGTTCTCCTCCTCTGGGACTCTTCTCCCACTCTTACTTCTAATTGTGATGTTTCTTTCTTCTCCTTTCACCTCTTTCTCCTCCAACAGAAAGCTTCTTCAACATTAAAGACAGGACAGCTCAAAACAACACAAAACCAAAAGAGAGAAAAAGAACAACGAGGTCACCTCTTAAACACCTTGATGGCAGAGGCACTGGTTGGCCTGGTCCTGGCCAGAGGCACATCCAACTCTTAGCCGGGCGTGGTGGAGGGTCTCAAAATTTTGCATGAGTCTACCCCAGCTTTTACAAAAAAACCAAAACCACATCAGACTTAAACCCATGGCAGCAGGGAATTATGCTGGCCTCAAGTAAATCAATAAAGACACAAAATTACTGAGGTCCAGGAAGAGTTTTGTGGTTATCCACATTCATTACAGAGTCCCTTAGTAACCCTTCCTCTGGAAGAGTGAATACAAATACCTTCCCTGGCCCCGCCAAGAAGTTACACCATAGGATTAGTCATAAACTTCATTACTATGAGGCTTTAATGATAATCTCAAATATTGCTGTAAATTCTCTGTAGGTAAAGATTGACTTTCTCTTGGCTAATGTTATAATCTCCATTCTTCTCTTGACATGCTAATGAAAATGTTATTGACCTTCTTAGACTCAGAGTGGCTGTATACATATTTTTCTGCCTTCTAGCAGCAAACTGTTAAAAGGAGGAAAGATATTGGACATAAAATTAGTCTGATAGAAAGGGTTTTCTTGCACTGTAATGTTTAGTCTGACATTCCTGTCCTGCAGGAACAATATGATGAAATTCTGTTGTATTCCCTTCCATAGCTGCAGACTATCTCATCAACAATTTAGGAAATCATTGGCCTCAATATCACCTAGAATGACTGTCATCTTACCTCCCTGGGAGTACATTGACAGGAATAATGATGTACAGTAAGTGGGAAATACTTTAATGAAATGTTTTTTATTGAGGGTTGTAGCTAGAAAACTCTGGTTCAATGAAGCAATCATATCTGTCCTTGGATGTCCTCAACATACAGTACATAATTTAAGTAGAAAGAGCAGAAGAATTGCATTCAGAAAATTTCCATTTTATCTTCTCCTTGGCAGACAACAAATTGAAATATAATTAACCCTTTCATTACTTTGACTTTGCAACACAACATATTCATAGGAAGGGAACTTCTGTGAGCCCTCTTGTGTTTAACAATGTTCACAGAGGCAGCAAAAGCAATCTCAGATATTCTCAAAGTTATTTCTGTGTCTACATTCCTACATCCCTTGTAATTTGAAAGCTGAAAAAAATTTTAAAATCTAATATTTGTACTTCATTTTCAATACAGTAGTTTCATATTCCATCTTTACTGCAGCCATCTGCAAAAAACAATTCCTAGATACACCTATGACTGAAGGATTTTTTTTGCTATTGAATGTGGATTTGGTTTAGCTTTCTCAAAACAGCCCTATCTTTTTGTACTGCTCTTGTACCATGCTTTACTTCCTTTAATAAGCTGTTTGGGGTTTGTCTTGGAGCTCTGCTATACAAAATATCATGCAATTTATAGCTATTTATTCATATGTTGAACACATCAGTGTTGTGGTCTATAGCATGTAGATCACTTAGTAATGGCAGGAGTATTTGAGTGAAATCTTGTGAATTCGTTAATCAATATTCATACATATCTCTATATTTATTAATGCATTCCATACAAGACCACTTCCTTGTTATTTTCTCATCTATAATCAATTCTGCTCTTAAACCTTTGAAATCATATTTCAATTTCTAATCTAATTTTCATATCACTGTAAAACAAAATCTCTATCTTTGCTGAATTATATTCTTTATGAATTGGTTCTTCCAAATCTGAAGGCAATTTGAATTTTAATATTAAGTGGAAAAAAATATTTTGCTTTATGCACTGGAAAATACAGGCTTTCCTGAACAGTTAAGTGCTGTTCAGTAAGAGTTATTCAGTGACTGAATTCATAATAAGTGAGATACAATTTCTTAGACAAAATTTACTAGGCATTATAAATGATAATTTAAAAAATTATTTTTCTCCCAGTGGTGTTCCATGTACTAATGGTTATGAAGTAAAAAAGTGAAGATGATTTTCCAATTTTCTATATTTTTAATAATATTTATAAATACTTCTATGTAAACTAGGTCAATTAAAAAAACCACCACCACTCATAGTATCCTTTCAGATGTGCTTGGACAAAATTCAGTTCTTCCTGTGTATTATAACTATACCACAGCTTATGCTTCTATTACGTTAGGTATTCCAGGCAGTAGGTTTATTCTGTTGAACATTGGATTCAAAAATTGCAGTGAAATTTCTCTATCAAGTGTCTTTTGACTGCGAAGTGAAATGAAGTGACTATATATATGTTACCATTTTCATACAGAGCCACTATCTCAAGCTGACAAAGTATCTTGAACACAAGCAGAATAAAAATACAGGTTGTGTCTTTTTAGTGAGGGTTATAGAAACATCTGATTTTTTTTTGAGAAGCTTAATGGCTTTATGACTGTCATCCCAGAATTTTGTGTTTGTTGCTGAGCTGTATGCATTGGGATGCCAAACCTTTTAATATCTGGAAGAAGAAAGAATGAATATATCTTTTGGGGTTACTTCGTTACTACAACAGTAGTTGGGACTTTATTCATCCTGGCTGGTTCTACATGATATCCACTAATATCACAGAATAATAAGCTAAAAAAATATGACAGAGAGAATTTTCTCTGGTTAGGTTTATCTGAAGGAAACATGTTCTATTACTGAACAGCATGATGGTAGAAATGGGATGGTTAAATTACAGTTCTTTCAAGACTGTGTAATGTGTTAAATATTGCTTAGTTTTGTTTGTTTGTACAGTCGTAAGTATCCCCACCTTTCACCAGCTGAGCGTGGCTCAACAAGGGTAAATGCAAAGTCCTGCCCCTGGGGAAGAACAACCCCAGGCACCAGAACTGATGATGTCCTGACTCAGCACTGATGGAGTGCTGGGTGCAGCTCTAAGCTCTCCGCTGCAAGAAAGACATGGACATGCTGAGAAGAGTCCAAGGAACAGCAACAAGGATGATGAATGGACTGGAACACCTCACATACAAGTAAACACTGAGCACTGGAACTGTTCAACCTGGAAAAGAGAAAGCTCAGGGAGACCTTATAAATTGTAGTGGAATTTTGACATAATATATCTTTGTGGTTCTGGAACAAGAAGAGAGAGACATTGTTCAATCTTCTAATTTCCTGAGTAATTTCTGTGACCAATTTCTCCATTACTCTTTGAAATTTTTCTTTTTGGGATAGATTTTTGTTAGTAACTTGTTTGTTTCTATGTGAATATGGTAGAGAAAAAAATTACGAGATTTGGCTTTTCCTTTTTTGCACTTCTTTTACCCTCTGTTTCTAGTAATCTTTATTGCCTGGTTGCATTACCTACACAAACATGCATAGAGGCAGATAGATAAAAAATAATAGTGAAAATCATAGATGTAAAAAAACCTGCAGTAAATGACATTAAGTTCTGATAATTCCTTATTAAAACTAAATGAAAAACATCCTAGAGAAATTAACAGTTTCAATTATCATGGGTTTGTAACTGGTTAGTTTTTTTTGCTAGCAACGTGAGGGCTGTGGGGGATGGCTCCTTCTGAAACTTCTAGAGCCTCCTCCAGTCCCAGGTAAAAAGTCAGACCTGCTTCTGGCCAAGGCCAGGAGAATCAGTGCCTCTACCCATGTATTTAAGAGGGGAAACCTGCTGGTCTAGGCTATTCTGTCTTTTTGTGTCCTATCTTTTTTGCTGAGGATTTTTTTTCTTTTTGAAGGAGGGGGAGGTGAGAGTAGAGCACATAAAAAGGCATTAGTGAGGAATGGTGGGGGGGAAAAGGCACACAGACCAAATCCGCTGTCCTCCTGTGTAGGTGGGAGGAGGAGGTAGCCCAGGAGAAGGGAGGGGATGGGACATGAAGTGTATTTAAGATTGCATTGTATTTGTTTTCTCTCACTGTCTCATTCTGTTCTATTAAACTGGTGGTGGTAAACTAAATTTACATTTTCTCCCCAAGTCTACTCTGTTTTTTGTCCATGACTGTACGCAATGAATGGACCCTCCCTATCCTAATCTTAATCCTTGAGCCTGTTTAGTTGAATTTTCTCCTTCCCCAGCCCTGTGGGGACGGGGATGGGGGGAGGAGTGAGCAGGTGGCCTCCTGGTTCTTACAGCTGGATGGAGCAGCCAGCTCAAACCACACCATCTATGCCCATTAAGTATTAAGAATTTAGGTGCTTTTTGGTCTGAAAAGTGCTTTAACTTCACAGTATACATTGATGTGTATACGTGTATTTTTAAGACACATCTGAACATATGATTACTCTTGTTGCACAAGACTTGAGTCAACCTGAGTTTTACCATTGTATCTGTCAAACTTGGGAATAGCTAAAGGTGTGTTTGTTGTTTCATTTTTGTTTACCTTGAGTCCCACATGAAAACTGAGAATTGAAACACAAAAATTGTGTGTCAGAACTTTAGGAAAATTTTGGTGCTGGCAGCTACAAAAGGGCATGGTTTGGAAAGGAGAATGGTCTAATCTAAAGCTTAATTCCTATACGTTATTTAATACAGTACTTGAATCATTGTACAGCTATGAGAACCATTGTTATCATTAGTATGTTTCCTGCATGCAAAGACTGGAGCATGTTGTTTGAAGATAAATTAAAGTCATTGAGGAAGTGGAAAATACAGTCAGAAATCTACAGTCAGAATCTTTATCTCTCATGACTGTAGTTCTTCAAGATGTGTGTTCTTCCATGTGATGGCTCTTATGAGTAACATTTCTTTTCTGTTCCAGTGTAATGGAGTGAAATTCCTATTAAACACATGCATCATCTGTTTATTTTCCTTCTGAAACAGATGTGGCATCAAGCTGCTTTATCTAATATCATTCAGCTCGAGAGAAACAGATGACATTTTACATAAAGCCACAGCAACATGTTGGCTAAGAGAGAGAACCACTTAATTCTGGAGACAAAACTGTGTTTTCTGGGCACAGTTGTGTTGTACAAAGTGTATCAAGAGGGGGAGTAAAGAACATGCTCCTTCTAAACTAGGGAAATGCGAGAGAGATTGTGCCGCCTTCCATTCCATCATGCTTTTTCTGAGTTAAAATTTTAATGTTCCTTTTGAGTTCCATATATAACTTAAAAAATGCTTCAATCTAATAGAAAACAATAAATGTCTGAAATACTAATAAAAGAGTGTGACACGCTATAGGGAAACACAATCTCTTGCTTGAGTAATAGACTCTTTTATTCTGCCTGACAACAACTTGTAACCTTACTGAGCTCGGCAAACATTTTGCTCTTTGTCTGCCTCATAAACCTGAGTCAAATGCTTCACTTGCACCTCTAAGAAATACTCATGTGATATGCTTGATAAGAAGAGTGAATGCTAAATTAGAGAGTGCTAAGTCTGGGTACTGATCAGTGTGCACCTGTGTAGTCTGATTTATATGACCTATCAAATGTTAAAGCATTTATGAGGGCCAGTGAATAAGAATTTTTCCTGAGTAGCAAGGACTACAATTTTGGTCTCCATCTGTGCGTACTTGATGACATAGTGAAGATTGGGTGAGACACAGATTTGTAATTTAAATTTCCAGTACTGTGAATTAGTGAATAGTTACTGAAATAGAAAATAAGGAAAGCAGAAAAACAAAGGGATACAGTAGCTGACATTCTATACTACATGTTGGATTGCAGGCATAAAGCATTAACTTTAGAGAGAAAGGGGGAAGAAGAAAGAAATTAATTCAGTAAATCTCTCTCCCAGTTAAGAGTATTCATGCTCCTCATTCATAAAGAAAAAACACTATTATTATTCCTATTATTCCTATTATTCCTATTATTACTATTATTATTTTAATAGATTTTTCTTTTCCTGTTTCTCCTATACTTTCTGTTGAAGGCATTTTTCACTAAGTGTCAGCCATGGGAAGAGGAGAGGAAGAGATAGAAACCATGCTGTGATGTATATAAAGGGAATTTGGCATTGTGTCGACTGCATGCTGTAATATTTATGTAAGTAATGGATTTCTCCGTTATATGTAGATGTTGGAAAGCTGTTATTTACCAATATTGTTTTCTGGAGGAGTTTAACCTTAGTGAGTATAGCAATGCGTATTTCCAAATCAAATAATATTTTTACTTCCTATGTATTCATAATGTTTTTGCCCTGTATATGACCCACAAAAGCAAGCGTTACCATCATTTTGGGACAGGTGAATTCATTATTCCCATTATGAATTGTCGAACACTTCAGGTGATGTTTCAGGTTTGACATTGGAATTTGCTAATATAGTTGCTAGCCACACAGGCCAGCATTTGTTGGTCTTAGAAGCTATAAAGTTGGCTTACGTTGTGGTGTCAAGTCATACTGATGTTCAGGGTTTAATAAATCCGTAGACATCTCTCCTGGTAGCAGTAGAAGTACACTGGTTTTCTAACTACCGCTATTTGAGCTTCTGTTGAAGGAATTCAGCAGAGTTTAGAATAGAATGCAAACCTTTCAATTGCTTTTGGATAGAACACTGGAAATGGCCTGTGTTCTGCTTTTAGCTTGGTTTTGAGTACGGTCTTGAGAGACTAAACACTCTTTTGAACCTGTATCTCAAGGAGGCTGTAATCTCAGAATATTCCTAGCAGAAATCTCTGGATGCGTGTATATTGTTCTTTTCCAAAAATACCACTACCTGAGGGGTGGAGATGAAATAAAACGTAAGTATAGACTTGTATGTGGAAAAATTCTGAAAGTTTACCAAAGGCTGAAATGGATTTCAGCATTTTCTTAAGTGCAATAAGTTCTCTTCCCCCATAATTTTAGGAAACTATGCACACATACAAGCAAAAAGTTGTTTAGTGACTTGATGTCATCAGTGCAACACTCTTTGCTTTAAGCACTCAGGAGAATGAAGATTAATTCATTGGATGCCTCCTGAGGAATAGATTTATTAAAGAGTAAAAACTAATTGTTAATGTCATATAAAGAAGCTCCCTAAAATCAACACATTTCTCTCCAGTTAATACTGAGTGAATCTGAAAGAGAACATTCATAGGCACTGCTATAATGACATACTTGTAAAAGAATCATCTGTACTAATTATGTATTGATTAATCTTGTGAAAGTGACAATGAGGAAAAGAGAAATTAAGAAAACTTAGTAAGCACTGGCGAAAAGATGATATGAAATGTTTGTCCATTGTAGCTGCATTTTCCCAGCATTTCTTTAAAATGAAAATTCAGCGCTGTTTATCCTCATTCAGTAAACTAGGAAAGTTTTCCATACAGTGTAGTTACAAATATCTTCTCTGCAACAGATATTTCCTAGTAGTATTTGAGAGGTTTATATGTTAAAGTCAAAGCTGAAACCATAGCACTGTATTTCAGATTTGGGCATTTTGTTTGTATTTTAATTCTGTTCTCTCAGTCTTTGTTGTATCGAGTAGTTAATGTCCCGCTCCTAACCCAAATACAGTATATACTGGCTGGTGAGTAGTGAAGTGCCTAATGCATATTGGATATTTCGTTCGTTCCTAATACTTTAATGCAGATTCTACAAAATTTACTCAAGTGGTTTTTGTTCTTTACTCTCTCTTCCCATTATAGATGAGGGTCTAGTAACAAGTTAAGAATTGAATCAATGTGAAAAAAGCAATTAATGACTTAATGCTTAGAGATGTCTAGACTTTATTCCCAACTTGTCCTATTGTGTTGGGCTCATGTCTGATGGATTTTTTTTGGTAGCAAGGGGGCTATGGGAGTAGCTCCTGTGTGAAGCTTCCACAGCCTCCATGAGCCCAGGTAAAAGTTGGACCCACCTCTGGCCAAGGCTGAGACAATCAGCACCTCTGCAATCAATATATTTAAGAAGGGGAGCTTGTTAGTCCTTTTCCTATGTATTTAGGACTTTTTTGTTTTGAAGAGGAAGTGAGGAAGAAGGGGAAGAAGAGCACTGGAGTAGGGATATCACTGAGCCCCATGACGAGATGGCAGACTGAGCCCCTGCAGCCCAAGGCGTTTAACAGCGGCGTAGGATCAAAGATGCAGAACCACATGGAGGACCTCATGACAGAGCAGACAACTGTGCCTGAAGCATGCTGTGATTCTGAGGGGAAGCCCTCACTGGACCAGTCCGTTACTTGGAGGACTGCAGTCCATGGGAGGGACTTGCACTGGAATAATTTGGGAAAAACTGTAACCGTGTGGGAAAGACTTATTTTTGAAAATCAAAGGAGAATTGTCTCCCATAAGAGGGACACCACACTGGAGCAGGAGGAGACTGTGAGGAGTCCTTTGCCCAAAGAGGAAGGAGCAGCAGAAAATATATGTAATGGGGAGACCACAACCCCCATCCTCTGCCCCTCTGAGGTGCTGAGAGAGAAAGAGGTAGCCAGGAGGAAGGGAGGGGTGGGAGGAGGATGTTTATTTTCTCATTATCCTGCTCTGATCTAACTGATTGATAAACTGATGGTCGTTCTGTTGTCTAAATTAAATTGATATTTTCTTCCCACGTTTACTCTGTTTTTTATCCATGACCATAAGTGTTGAGTGAGCCCTCCCTGTCTCCTTAATCTTGATCCTCAAAACTCTTGTTGAATTTTCCCCTCCCTATCCTGAAAAGGAGAGGGTAGGAAGGAGCAAGTGGCTGTATGGTTCTTTGTGACCGGCTGAACTCAAACCACGACGTCTATAAATAAGTTAGTTGCCTTGGAATCTGAAATCCTTTGTCTGACCTTTGGGGCTAAGCTGCTCAGTAGCTAAGTACTAGAAGAGCTCAATAGCTAAGTACTAGAAGGAGAAGAGCTCTTCAGAGCAGTTTGTATTCCATGTGCTGTTTTGACATTTTTTTTTTATTTTGCCTTCCAGTATTGCAATCTGTATCTTGTTTTTCCAAGTGTCCTTTCAGTTACTGCTGTTAAATGGATATTTCTAGTCCTTTGATTGTTTGCTGTAATTGTTAATCTATCTTGGAAAATGCCTAGGCAAAACCATTTTCCTGAGGAATCTATTTCCATTTAATATCTTGGGCATCATCCTTGTTGACTAGCCTTACGGCACAAAGGAACCTAGTCTAACTTTTGCATCAAGAAAATTTTGGTTCAATGTAAGGACCAAAATTTGGTGTATTATTCCACTAGTTTGTAAAAACTCTACCCATAGTACTTTTGAGCATGATGTTTCTCTGATTTCATAAGCAATACAGTATCTCATCTAAAATATGGTATGGTGCAAGTACTCAGTGGTGGGAAACATACAGTTTTGTATTTTTTATTTGACCAAGTACATTTTAAATGTTTAAATGTGCAATGAAAGTAAATATGAAAATATTCACAAAACTTTAGAGTAACTAATTTCACAGTAAAAAACAAGCTACTTGAACTGCTTTTAGATGTTGCCCGTGTCACTAACACAAGAATAAAGAGGTCACTGAATGATACTTTCTTTGTGAAGGTGAAATTACAGTTAAACTGAGAAGATGAGTGGCATTGCTATCAGATTTCCTCATTAGTGCTTTAAAATGAGGGGACTAGAAATTTCAGCTTTTTGACTGTAAATTGTCATTCCCTTTTTGTTATGACAATTGTGCTCAATTATTTTTCAGTTGGTCGCTGAGTAGGCTTTTAGAGTTCTTTCATCTGAATTAATTTCAGTGACAATGACTAGTGATATCTATCAGTCATTTGCATTATGCTTGTACTTCCATGTGTGTTAACAAAATTATCAAGATAGCCTATACCTGTGTCTCAAGCATCTTCCTATTATCCATTTTGATCCAACTATTTTATTATTATGATTCTCTTTTCAAATCCATTGTGCCCTACAAAATTCCACTAGAAGTAGTGATACAACCAGCTTCCCACTTCATGTCTTTTTTACTTGTGAGTCTTGTTCTGTTTTCCTCTGCTACAGTCATATTAGAAGGTATGTTAGGAGTCACTGCTCCCTGTGCAGATTATGTCTGAGTTATCATACACAGAATGTTTTATAAACATTGATGAAAAAGGCTTGGATGCCCTAAGGAGTATATCTAATCATATACGCCTTTGTAGCATGACTTAAATATTTTGGTTGGACAATAAGCCCTGGTATTTAAGTGAATGTTTCCCTTCTTCTGAGGGATTTTATTTTATAGGAATAATAGTCTGCCTCATTCTAAAAAATACTCTGTGTAAAGAGATTAGTTTTATCTTGCACGGCAGTATATATCTACATAGTGTAACTTAGTCTTGCAATGAAATATGTAAACTGTGTCTGAAGTAGTATCAAAACCCTGGTGTTACGTTCTGCTTAGGTGGCTGTACTGAAAAACAGCCTTGGTGAAAGATAGCACTGAAGTACCCGTATGGATGCCAGTGCTAGGTAGAAGTAGATTGAATCACAGAATAAGAGTATCATGGAATCATAGATTAGTTTGGGTTAGAAGGGACCTTTAAAGGTCTTTTAGTCCAATCTGCTCTGCAATGAACAATGACATCTTGAATTAGATCAGGTCACGCAAAGCCATTTCTAACCTGATCTTGACTGTTTCCAGGGATGTTCCAGTTCCAGTGCTTCATCACCCTCATCACAAAAAGCTTTCTTCCTTATGTCTTATCTGAATCTACCCTATTTTATTTTAAAGCCATTGCTTATTGCAACAAGCCCTGCTAAAAACTCCATCCCTTCCCATCTTGCTTATAAGTCTGCTTTAAATATTGAAAGGTTGCAATAAGGTCTCCCTGAAGCCTTCTCTTATCCAGGCTTAACAATCACAACTCTCTTAACCTTTTCTCGTAGGTAAGATGTTCCAGACCTCTGATCATCTTTGCGGCAT